>NW_016173664.1:0-11690 GCF_001687245.7 Rhagoletis zephyria
ATATGTACCAATCAAGCACGATGTAAGTAGGCACATATTGTGCTCTTTGCGCCGATAGTGGGATCCCAGCTTTAGGATAAATCTTTTATTTGGTTCAACAAAGCGACAGAATTTCTGAGTAAAGTTTGCATTTGGTTGCGAGTAGGGCTGTGTACGATTACTCGAGCAAGGGGTAATGAGTTATTCGTTTAATAAATTACTCGAGTAATCAAGATCATTAGATGCTAAAAGTTTTTTGATAGACGAATTCCTGATACTACTGTGGACGAACTAACCTACTGCAGTCTTAATGTGGACAATGATGGCTATTCTCACATAATGTGCTCCGAACTTTCCTTCTCTTCAAGACAAATATGGCATTCCATTTCTGTGGATAGGCCAATTCGGTGCCCGCGAGAGCGTAAGAAACTTGATGTTGGCTGCATTCAAAAGATGTATGAACATATATCTTTCCTAGCAAAAGGACATCCAAAATGTCTAGCCGATCTATGGCTTTCTGAGTTTATACAATTAGGACGAATAACTGAGCCGCCAAAACGATTCCAGTCCCACAAGTACTGACGTTGAGTCTTCCCTGGGCAGTTATTTGGCGACTTCGTGAACTTCAGTGTCGTCGTGGTACACAGTCGAGTTGCTTCCGAAAGTTGTTTAGAGGTAATCGGCTCATTGGATATGGAACTGTTAATCGCGTGGCACTTTGAAAATATATGTAGGAAGGCTCCTTTCAAAACCTTTTTAAGGTTCAATCTGCTAGTGCCTCGGAATGAAAAAGTGTGTACCAAAATAAATAACTCAGTCAGTATGTATATACATATGTATGTATTTATATAGTGGGTGGGCACTGTGGCCAATGGTAACCATCAGTTACCATCTCTGCATGCTTGTAAGAAATGCAGAGTTCCTAAAAAACTCCGGAGCATTGTCCGGAGGATGCATCAGACTAGTCCGAGCATACTTAAAGGTGCCATCAAATTATAAGTTAAGAAAGTTTTATTCTATGACAATTGAGAAGTACTTTTGATTTATGAATTTTTTTACATGCAGCAGTGCAGAGCATGAATTTAGGCGCTTGTGGTTAGAGTCAGCTAAACACATTGCAACGGATGACATTGCTGCCCGCACCAGCATATATCTGCGATTCAATAAATAAAATTATTGTATTGACTATGAAAATATCCAGGATTAAAGTTGTAGTCTGGTCCAGGACTACTAGCTATGCAATCAATAATTTATTCATAACTATACTAAATCAAGATCTCTATTTCCAGCTGGCTGCTTTCTGTTAGAATGAGTATATTTCTTCATATAAGTACTTACAGTCAGCGTCACAAATATGAAAACCATTGCGTTTTGATGATTTTATTTATGTAGTTATATTTTCCATTTAAAATTTGTCTTATATTTTATAAAAATATAGTTCATTCAACCAGCAAAATCATTTTTTTTTAATATCGTACAGAACTCCGAAAAATTCAAGGAATACCAAGTTGCAAGTAGCTAAAAATTACCGTTGATTTCTGTGATTTTTTTTGTCGAGCGTGTTGCGTATTTCCTTCCATACAAAATTTGATTTTGTTCATACGCAACACCCTTGTAAAAAACGTTCTCGAAAACCAACGCCAATTTTTACAGACTTGGAACTTGCACTTTATTATACTAAAATTTAATGGGCTATAAAACTGTGTACTCAGGATTTTTCTTAGAAACCGAATTGAAAAGTTGAAAATTTTGATGAAAATCTTTCGGTATTTTTTTTAAATTTTCCTGAGTTTTACATGAAATGTAAAACATTTATTTTGCTGGTTTTTGCTGTTGAATGAACTATATTTTTATAAAAAAAAATAAAATTTTTGGCTTGAAAATATAAATGAATAAATCATCAAAACGTCAGGGTATTCATATTATTGAAGCTGACTGTATGTACGACATGTTAGCTGTTCACCTGATGAATTTATCTAGCGTATGTTCTAAGAGATTGCCGTTGTCTGCTAAATTGGTTTTCTTTTTGTCAATTGGGGATTTCAATTGTTGCTTAAGAAAATACCTAAGAGCTACAAATAATATGTATGTAGTAACAACAACAATAGTGGTAGAAACTGCAGCAATGTTGCTAAGACATAAAATGACCGAAAGTAAGTAAGTAAAATAGTTGAGACTCAAGGCAAACGAGCCAAACGTGGNCCAATTGGGGATTTCAATTGTTGCTTAAGAAAATACCTAAGAGCTACAAATAATATGTATGTAGTAACAACAACGATAGTGGTAGAAACTGCAGCAATGTTGCTAAGACATAAAATGACCGAAAGTAAGTAAGTAAAATAGTTGAGACTCAAGGCAAACGAGCCAAACGTGGCCAGGCAAGAGCAATGGTAACTAGTGGTAGCCAACGGCAAATAGCAGATGAGCTGTGAGAGATAAAATAACAAGCAAAGTACAACCACAGAAACATTAAATACAACAACAACAAGAATAACGTCGATGACAGCAGCAATCCTGGAATTGCAGGGAGGCAAAAGAAAACGGTGAAATAATTTAAGCTTAGATACACTTTTAGCCAGTCAATCGGCGATACTGGCCGTATACGTACATTAAAAGAAATATATATACTCGGTAATAGCAAAAAGTTGTCGGCCAGGTCAGGCGTCTAAGGAGCGCATTTCTTTTANGCTAGTGGTAGCCAACGGCAAATAGCAGATGAGCTGTGAGAGATAAAATAACAAGCAAAGTACAACCACAGAAACATTAAATACAACAACAACAACAACAACAACAACAACAACAACAACAACAAGAATAACGTCGATGACAGCAGCAATCCTGGAATTGCAGGGAGGCAAACGAAAACGGTGAAATAATTTAAGCTTAGATACACTTTTAGCCAGTCAATCGGCGATACTGGCCGTATACGTACATTAAAAGAAATAAATATATCTACTCGGTAACAGCAAAAAGTTGTCGGCCAGGTCAGGCGTCTAAGGAGCGCATTTCTTTTACTGCTGCTGCTGCTGTTGCTGTTTCTACTGCCAATGTTTCTTTCAACTGCAACCTAAATGCCAGCTTGTGCGCACAAAACTCAATTGAGAATTGATAAAGTTGAAAGAGTTTTTTGCCTGCCGGTAAATTTCGACGGCCAAGTTTTACAGTCGCACTGTCGAATTGACGTATTAGATGTCGTTAGTCCAAATGGCTGGCTGGGTGGTTTTGTTAACGGCCAACGCTACAGCTACTTCCACTTCGGCAAACATGCCGCCTGCGTCCTTTCGCGCTTCTGTTCTTTTTGCCAAGAGCATTGCGAAGCTATGCGACAGCATCTGAATCAGGGACAATGGCATCGACGTCGAGTAAACAATGACATAATGACAAGTGGAGAAGAATTTAAGCGATAAATAATTAATTGATTCGAGAGAGAAATGTTGCGCTTCAACAAAGGCGAAAGCAGGAGAAAAAAAGTATGTAAAAAAAAATAAACAAAAGAAACACGTACGAAATAGAATGAAAATAACTTGTACACAGAAGCTTAACTGCGAAAATAACAACAACACTAAGTATTGCTAAGAGCGTGCAGACAAGTTTTAGGATCTATTTCGTAACCATAAACACACGAACACACCGCATACATACACTAACACAAGTAAACGCACACATACCTACGTACGTACATATGTATCTACATATGTATATTAAGATAAATGAGGGCATGTGTCATGGGCCGGCTGTCGCACACTTAGTAGATATTTTATGTATTTTATTTTAAACACAAACTTGTTGTACGTTTAAGTGCCAGTCTCTGGGGAAGAACGAAGGCCGACATTTCTTTGGACATATTGAACACTAAAACCATGTCCGTATAAAGTTACCTATGGCGCAACTAGAATGCCGCACAAACAAACACACATTCAAGTGTGGTTGTATCTACACAACAACAAAAAAAAGATTTGATAGTATGAGAGTATGTATGCAGGTTGCTCCATAAATTGTTAAACATAGAACAGTTAGTTATCGGCAGTTAAATGATGAAATTGCGCTGTATATAGAGGCGCGGGTTTATACTTAAGTACATGAACGTTAACAAATTTCTTAGCTGGTTGAAGTTGACATATAGTCCTTAAATTGCATAATAAATTGGATGTTCTTGAAATGAATATTATTTATGTTAATGTATTACAATTTACTTGGTGAAGCTATTCAAATTTAATAAACCTCTTTGCTCTTGGTAAGTGGATAGGATATTTAAGCACTGGACTTTTCCAAATGGATAATAAATACCAAGGAAATATTAGGTATTCAAATTATGAATATTTTTGCTATGATAATGAAATTGTTCGAATAAATTAAACTGATATAAATGTACGTAATTTTTTCAAACAGATGTTTTTTCATTTTCTGATGTTCTCATTGGTCTTGACTAGCGCTTAAGCCACTTAAGTAATTTTGGCCGAGTTCAACATATAAATCCAGGCATTCATATTTTTCTCGCTAGCTGATGCCAAAAAGAAACACCAAGTGTAGCTAAGTCGCTGTTCATCACCAGCGTTGGGACACACAGTATAGCGCCAGTGGCCAAAATTATTAAAAATGAAAGTGGTATGTTTAGTAATTATTTGTTGGGGACCGATCATAAATGCTCCTATTAAAAAGGGACCAAAAGGTTTTTAACTATTTCCTATTTTTAATATAAAAGAGATGGTGGGGGTCAATCCTAGTCTGGCGGGTGTTTTAAAAATCTTTCACACAAATACATTCCTTTAGACTTTAGAGATTGCGTACATAGAGCGATGCTTAGAAGGTTTTTTCGGCGGCGTTATATTTGTTGTGGATTAGGCAAAGCACACTTATCCATTCGTCAGGCGCAATGTGATGACTGTGAATTTCGAGCGCAATGTAATTAACTGGCACACTTTTAAAAATAAAAATATTAAAAAATATTTAAAGTTGTAACTGGGACATATCCTTGTAACTGCTGTAAAGTAATTATGAATGAAATAAAAGTTTCCAGAGACAAAATTACAACTTCTCTATAAACATTTTGGCGAACGTTCGAAAATGACCTTCGATATCCAATATGTATATCGGACTGAGGACGAACTCATAACTAATCTTAGTTTTCCAACCTTCACAGTGTATTGGAAATAACTCGATGTATTTGGGTTCGAAAAAAAAAAAAATAAAAACCATATTATCAAGAGAGGAAGTGAAGTCTAGCTCATTTTCGAAGGGAAATATAAGACAATCACTCTTTCTAATTAAATTCTCAATTCGATAATGAGCTGGATTTCGAATTCAAAACGAGTGAAAAATACATTGGCTAACGAAGGTTCCGTTTTGCTGGAGAATGGCCTAGTTCTCGAATCCAATACTAATCTATTCCACATTAGTTATCAAAGGTGAGACTCGAAAAAAGATTGGGTTTCCAATAATTTTCGAATTGTTAACCAAGCCCAATGTTTATTGGGCTCTTTCGATTTGTTTTATATTTTCCCACAGGTTAATGAAATTTGGTCATTTAAAAAGAGGTTACTACTGAAAGCGAGATAATTAGGGCATACTTAAATTTATGTCGTTTTCCTCTTTTCAATGGAATAACCCAATAGCTACTTTTAGATAAATAATAATGGGCATCGAATTTGCGCATATGGGAACTGTGCATTTAGACATTATTTCGATTTAAACCGAAACTGTGCATATATGCATTATTTTATTTTTTTTATGCCTTATTGCATATGCACAATTTCATGGTGCCGAATAATAAAACTTAAAGGGTCATGTAAACGTTATTGATAAATACTTACTTTAATAAAGGTGACGAGTTTGGGCGCTATGAGTGTCTCAGCACAAATCCTGTCAAACAAATACTGAGTGGTTTTGCTGTAAAGAGCACTCTTAAAGAGGCAGCAACCCATCGTCAGCCAAGTTAATGGTATAAAACGGTACGGCGAGATACAAAAATGTGCTGGATGTGCCTGACGGATCAATTGCGCCCGACGTAGGATTAAATTCCAGTCGTCGTGTATGCATTCATCAGACCTTATCAACTCCTTATCACCGCACATGTTTCTTCTATGGGGGTGATGTTAGCCTTAGCCTAGTTTAGAATGCCAACAGGCCGGATTGAGTCACCTTCTCTATTGAGGGTGCGAACCCGTTAAAATATTCGCGGTGGTGGTAAATTTATTCTTTCGCGGCTGATCCCAAACCAACCCTACAATCAAAATCTGGTGGAAATTGGTTGTGTTCCCATTCACAGATATCGCAAAAAGGTTGCTTCGCTTGCTTTTAAAGAGACGCTGCTAATGCCCTTGGGTCGAATGCGTCGGAGTAACCCAACTGAAACTTCCTATTTTCTGCCGTGACCCAAAGAAATCTTACCAATGGATTACGGGTTGTGTAATTACACACGGAGAAGAATTACCATAACCCACTTCATTCCATCGGTGTGGCTTTAGGCCTTAAAGATTCACTTGTGCACGTACGTACTCAAGCACATTGGTTTGAAATTTTTTTTTTTTTCAAAAAAAATAAAATTTCTTTTCCTCATTTTAATTTTTTTAGACACAAATTACAAAGCAGGAATTCATTTTGCTTTCGCTGCGACTGATCAGAGTTTTGTTTAATAGAATAGCTGCCAAATGCTATGTGACTTTAGATGATATCCTAACTACTATAATAATAATAATAATACATTAGAATTGGCCGAGCTTCTCCTACAACTTGTGGCGTACGGCTTGAAGTTGTTACATAAAGCAGAGGGACCTACAGTTTTACGCCGACTCCAAATGGTGTTTATATATTTTTATGAGAACCTGTTTTTCATGGAAGAAATACACTCGGAGGTTTGCCATTGCCTGGCGAAAATTGCATAGCTTTGCTTAAAATGTCGACTCGACTTGTGTATTAAAATCGAAAAATTTGGCAGCACTGGATAGTTTTCGATGATTTTCGGCCTATACGTATTTATGCACGACAGTAGGCAATGCCAATATTGTCCAGTCGAACAATTTAGTCTAGCTTACGACTTACGTAATGAGGCTGATTGTATTTTCCCTGTTCTTAGATCCAGATTTTCATGCCAGTTTTAACTTAGATTACATAAACTACGTTTATATTGAATAGCTGGCTGAAATTTGATTAACTAAACTAAGTTTAAACCACAGCCATGCACTGAAAAACTGCCCTTAGTGTATATCTTAAATGGGGTACATTAACATGCAAGTGAAATTCCAAACATACATACATATGTCCATAAGTACTACGCAAGTATTGTAAATATGTCTGTGTGCATTTTCCGCTCCATACTTATTTATACACTAATTAACCGTTCAACTACTACGCTCAGCGTTTAACATAAATATATTTTCTACTTCTTTCGTTCGCATAAAGCATCAGCTGGATTATGCACGATTCTAGGGTATTTCTGTTGTCATACAAATGCATGTATGTATACTTTTGCACCTACAAGTCCATGTATGGGATTTCCTGCCGCACACACTTTCCGCGGCATGTCTATTCGCGCCAAAATGACAAGAATACCAAGCGACTTACGAAAAGTGAATATTATGCAGCTAAAGAATAGACAACAGGCAACTCAGTCCAGCCCACCGAGTGTACTAGCAGCTGCTCGCTGATAACCTGCAATGCATTCATGTCGCATTTTGGCGTTGTATTCGGGCACTGAATATGATTAATGTAGTGATTGCTGGTGAACGGGGGTATTGTATGCGAATCGCGCGTGTTGTTATAGAGCTGAACAATGAGCGAGGGATGTGCTACATTGGAAGGCGTGTGAGTGAATTAGGCGGATTCTCGAAATTCTGAACATAGTAAAATGGTACGATTGTATATAGGTACATATTTCAGAAACGGTTTTTTGTATTTTAGTTTTTGTTCACTTTCGTGTCCCCTTGTGCTTCATTGTCGACTCGCACATCAGCATTAACGCGCATTTGTTTCCGCTTGCTGTGTAGGAGTGTGTGCGTGTTTACATATGCACATATGTACGTACATATACGTGGGGGTGTATGATTTCAAAATGCTGGCGATCACATAGTGTAAGTATTTACGATTGTTTTTGCAGTGCACGCTTTATTTGCACTTTGGCGGCGCGATGCGGTGCTATGTGGCAAAGCGAATTTCACGCCGCCAACAACCAACACCACTACTCGTACCACCGACTTCCAGGCAACCGACCAACCACCAAACCAACTAGCTCGCCTGAGTGCGCGCAACGAAGCGCATAGTAACGCTCAACGCTTTGCGGTGGTGTGGAGTTTGTTGTAGCCGTTGTGGCTGGGTGCAGTGTTGTCACTATTACAGTGGTATCGTANACGCGCCAGATAAATACCCGAATTGTGAAAATACCCAGTTATTTGTCAAGCCGGAATTTTGCAGCATGTGAATGTGAATTGAATACCTGAATGCAGCTGTGCATAAATATGTATGTAGCTCTTATACGGTTGATAAACGGGCTCGATTATTTGCATAAACAGCCTTTATTTGCTTTTACTCATGCATTTTCCTACTTAATATGCGCATAAGCAGCCGAACAAATGCACGAAGTTTTTGGGAACTAACTCGGATCCGGGGAATTTTCGATGACAACACTGGTAAAAACGGACAGCTGTTGTCTTTTTGACAAGTAAGCAAATAAGGGAGGCGAGTTTCACATCTGCGGTAGCAACGTGATGAGAGTTGCGGACTACAAGCCTGTAGCGCCAGGTTCAATCCTCGGTTGGAAGGATTGCAAAAAAAATTGTATTTTTATACCCGAGCGCACTTGTGCACAAGGGTATTATATATTTATTTTATATATATTTTATTTTATATGATTAATTTATTTAATCTTACTTTATTTTATTTTCATTTGCTTTATTTTATATCACATTTTTTATTTTCACTTTTAGTTTAATTTAAATTTTTAGGATTGAATTTTATTAAACCTTCAACAACAACTAACTGAAAGCAACGTAAAAAAATATAGAACTTATAAAAAAAGAATAAAATCGAAATAAATGAAAATTGTTCTGGCTGTGGGACTCGAACCCGCGATTTGCCGACTCGTTTATCTGCATTACTGCCGACTGTAAGTGTAAAATTATTATTTTGCCGTCTGTCACAGAACTTAGAGGTTAAAATCCGTCAAAAAAACTAACATTTCAACGCACCTACTTTTTGGTGTTTGAAAATGGACCACTGGCCAAATTCTAGTATTTTTGAATCTACTAATAATGCAACACCAGCCTGTTGGCAACCTTTTTCTACCATATTCTCAATATTGTCCTTGAACTTATCGAGAATTTACAAAAATCTGGTTCTTTTTACCTCGATTTTTAAATAAGACTCTCAAATTAGGCTCGGTTTTCGAGTTTTCCGGATACCCAGTATCTGGAACATTTATTGAAACACGGCTAATTCAAAATTTCTTCTTTGATCCGATTGCAGTTCTATATGTATTACATATCTCGCAACCTAATTTTAGGTGAATACCTCTGCTACTGTCTTAGCTTCCTATTTTGGAGCATTAGCTAAAGTAATCAATAGCACCGGGGACGCATTTGTTTCTTACGCTCGTAGGAAATGGACTGGGTACCTGAAAGGAAATCCGCTCGAATGGTGCACAATCCGATGGCAGAGGAACCAATCCAGCATAACAATAACAGCTACTAGCCTACCAGTATTTTAGAAGAAGGGAACACCTTGAAAAAAATCATCAGCCTACCAATTTTCGAGCCTAATTCCTCTCTTTCCCAACGGTGTTTCAAACTGATTTCGAAAAAAAGTTTTCTGGTTACGTTCCTGGAATAGCTAAGTTTGTAAGTACATATGCACATACAAATGTAGATTTTTGCATAAGTAAGAGTGCAAATGGACTGATGAGAGTACACAAATATACATATGTATGCACTTGTGTATAAACGGCTATATTAGGGTGCTCCGAAAATAAACAGAAAAATATGGTTTTTGGAATTTTCCTGCTAAACTGAAATCCTAAAATAATTAATTTGTGTATAAAAGAAATAAAAGAATTACTTAGTAAAATATTAGAGTTAAATGTGCATCATTATTAAATATTTTGAATATCTGTGACTTAATATAACCTTAATCAATCAAAAAATATTTACTTTTAAGGAATTTATAGCAGTTGAAACAAATACATATATGGAAAACTTCAAAATCCGGTGATTCGGTTAAATATTAACCGATTTCAAAATGCAAAAATATGGGTCTCTTAATTTTCGGGTGTGGACCACCCTAATGTATATGCCTAGATACTAATACTCTTTGTACTATTTATATACTCGGACACAGCATCAAGTTCATATAGGCGGCCTATTGATTTGGACATTCGGTAGGATTTCCAAACAACAGCAAAAAATTTTTTGAGTGCCAAAGCTTGAAGGCTACAATAATATTACGCGCGTTGGACCAACGCAAAAGAGATGAGTGAAAATGCAGCGTGAATGCATGTACATACATATATCTGCCAGTATGTAGTACATAAGTGAAGTCTCTGTGAGTACTTAAATACATAGATACAACGCATTACTTTCTGCACCTCAGTATCAACATATTATGACCCGCAGTCATTAAGCGAGGGTGGCAGTGGGAATTTCAGATATTTGATTTCATTCCACCCCATTGTTTGCTTGCACTTGTCTGTTCGTATATGCGGGTTTGTAGCTTTGCGCTGTTAAGGTGCTTTCACCGCATAACGCGCCAGCATCAACTCCGCACATTCGCACATGACAAAGCATAAATTACGCAACGCACTCTCACCTTAAATAACCACATATCTGCTAGATATTTGCTTCCCTTTCCGCGCAATTATTCCCATGCCGTAAGCAGCTTAAAAAACATTAAAAATAAGTGCTTTAATCTTTACTTTTTTTTGGAGGTTTACTTGTAGCTTTGTTCATCGGAAATAGGTTCACTAAAAAAAGCAAATGTTTACTGAGTTGCCACGACTAACAGGTTGACACTCTGTCATTGGCATTGCACAAAAAAAAAGTTGTTTGGTTGTTGATTTTTTTCTTCGCATTACAGATAAACGGATATGAGCATTTTCACTGTTTGTACTCCACTCTTGTTTACTAAAGTTATTAAAGCGTAAGTGTTCTTCCTTCCAAGCTCTTGAGTTTTTTTTTCAGAAGCGTTACGTTGTACTAATAAAGTCGAAGCTCGGTATTACATATCTACTTATGATACTTATGATTGTAGTTGCAAATTGAATTACTTCAATACGTATATAAAATTTATTTGAAAAAGCACAACTTTCAATATCTAAAGCATTTTATTCATATGACTTATCAACATAATAATCAAATATAGAAAATCTAAAGCTGTAGGCTGCAACGAATCTGCTCAACGATGTCCTGCTGAAATCCTTCCATGAGAGTACAGTTCTTAGTTCCACTTTGATGAAACGTAAGATTTTCTGAATGGAAAGGTTAAACAGGTGCAAAGCGCGAACTTGTCAGTAAGCTTTCGCACAAGACCAAATTTGTATATTCTCACTGATTACTTCCAACCATCAGTTAGATGCTGCCCAAGGCCTTTATACGCTCTTCAGAGCGAGATCGAATATATACTGTCTCCTCGGGACAAGGACTCCTAGAGGAAGATCATAGCCGATGTGGCTTACATTTGACAGGGATAATGTACGGTGGATGGAAGATTCTTTCGAAGTATATAAAGCT
>NW_016173665.1:0-11690 GCF_001687245.7 Rhagoletis zephyria
AAACCGACTTAATTTTTCAAATTACCATAATGTATTCACTTAGGAAGTAAAGTTTAGACGAATTTTGACTATTAAGACTATTTTTCTGAACACTTAGCAACAATGGTATGCCATATTTCATTTTTAAATAATAATGTGCAAAAACTCGGTGTTTTTTAATGGGTACCCGTTACAAAAAAACCGATTACTTTCTTAAAATTAGAGTAATATAGACACTTCAGATTTAAAGTTTCAATAAATTCTGACGACTCCTTCCTGTTTTCGTAAACACCACAATCAGCAATGATTATGCCTTATTTGTCTTTCATATAGTAATGTAAAAAAAAAAATCTTTTTTTTTTTTAATAGGTACCCGGTACCGAAAAATCGATTTCATAAGCATGGCTTAGTCCTTTTAGGTGTAAAGTTTCAACAAGTTCTGAATACTATTTCGGTTTTTATAAACATATGTCTACGATGATTATGAGTTATTTTACCTTTTTATAAAATTGTAAAAAAATTTTTTTTTTAATTAAATGGTAACAGATGCTGAAAATCGTTTTTTTTTCTTAAATTGCCGTGATATAGTCCTTTCAGGTGTAAAGTTTCAGCCCATTCTGATGCCTCCTTCCACTTATATCAACACATGTCCACAATGACTATTTTCATATAAAAATGCAAGAAAACCTCGGTTTTCTCGAAATGAGTAACCGGTACAGAAAAACCGATTTCATTTTTGAAATTAGAGGGGCATAATACTTCTAGGTGTGAAGTTTCAGCTAATTCTGACCACTCCTTCTATTTTTGTCCATCATTTGTATGGAGTCGCGGCACTGTGCGGCGCGACACTTTTTGGTATACCGCACTGAAACTGCAGCGGCGCGACACTTCGCTGCAATTTTTTTTTTATTTATTTACATCAAAACCTTCAAACAAGATGGATGCCAGTGACGCTGATGTAATGCTAATGCCTTTTATTTTTATTTTCCTTGGCGAATTCTCCTCGAATTTAATGTTTCTTTACATAAAATTTTCTTGAATGAAATGCATGTGAATATGCACTCACAATTCGAAATCAATTTCTTCAAATTAAAAATATGTTACGAAATGTTATGTCGCTCCGCTGGGTATACCACACTATGCGGCACCGGAACTGCGTGACACCACGCGACGCGACATTTTTGCCTAGTTGATCAACTTTGCCGCGCAGCGTCGCGTCGCGTAGTTCCGCTGCAGCGTAGAGGTATGCTCTATAAGAACACATGCAAAGAATATTTTGCCGCGCTGTGTAGTGTCGTGTCGCGTCGCCTAGTGCGGTCGTACCTTAAGACCACCATTTTCTATACACTGTAAATAAAATTCTATCTAGATTTCAAGTCATCTGAAATATGTTGAGCAATCGGTTTTCATCATATATGTAATACTTCTATATTGGCAGTAAGCTAGCTTCTCAATGTGTAAGCATTTCGAAATCAAAGCGAGACAGTCTAGTACCGTTTTTGTCAATGTATTGTGTACGTGAGTGCCGTTTTTGGATGTGTGTTGTGTACATGTTTATTTATAAACGTATGTGTTCATTTTCTTTCAAACGTGTTTATTGATATATCTGTACTGTAGTGTTTTCGGACGGTACTAGCTCTTACTGCCAATATAGTACATATTACATAGTATTTCATGGTTTTCATAGACATCTTCAATAGTTTAAAACGCATAATCAAGACCGCTGTTCAGCAGCCAGCCCTCCGGGATCTCGATTTATATATTAACAAGCTAAGCTCACAAAAAATTTCAATCGATCTGAAGTATGACGAGTTTTTTGATCATGAGCTCTCCGTCTATTACCATTAAATGTTTTTATCACGATTTTACCCCGTGGTACAAAAAAGAAGGTAGTTCCATTGTCACTTTTCGTCGCCATATTAACAACCTGACAATTAAGTAGATTGTGACATTTCGTGCTACCGTATCCAATATCTAAAATCCTCCAAATTTTGTTACTAATTTTTTTGTTTATTTACAAACATTTTGCTCTAAGAATCGAAATTTGAATAAGCAAAAGGTATTTTGTTGGATACGCCTAGGTTATTTGTACAATAATTTTGGGCTAATGTGTCCAAACGATTAACCCAAAGCGAAAAATTTTAACACACACGTGAGGTCAACCAATTAAACGTAAGTTTAAAATAAAGATTTAAAATTTTCAGATATAAATTTATGAATAAATATTTTTTTTTGTATCATGATTGAAGTTTTTTATTGCAGCGGTCGCCTTCGGTAGGCAATGGCAAACCACAGATATTACTAGCAGGAAAGATAAGCATAAACAAAATTTGCCGTTAGGAATCCCACCACAAACTGGAGGAAAAGCTCGACAAACACGAGGGCCAAATATTCTTTTTTTATTGAACCATAATTTTTCATGTGTAATTTTAAGTCATACAAAAGGCTATTTTTTTCTATGACAAAATAATTTATTGTACGCAAATTCAATTCCTTTGAAAAAAAAACTAGCGCCAACAATGCGTGTCGTCTGGTTTTGCTTTAAGCTGATTGAGGGCTGTTTAGGCTGCCTCTGCATGGGAACACAAATCGAAGGATTTCTAAATGTGGCAGTCTCGCAGGATTTATATCTTTACATTACCCTCTTTTCGGTATCCACATGCATCAGTTTTTTTGGTTGCTTAAATCTTTGCATGGAAAACGATCCATCGTTTATACGGGAAGTGATTTGGAACGGCTTCGCTTGCTTTGGCTACATTCTTGCATCAATACTAACCATGTATCACGCCGAAAAGGATTTATATTTAATTTACTTGTCCGACCTAGAGATAATCGAGGATGACTCTACGCACCCGCTTTTTAATTACTCCAAGTTTCAAGCCATATCTGCCATTGTCACCGGAGTTGTTCATTTGTTGCATTCGGTGCTCGCCGCTGACATATTATTTACAGATATCGCTGTCGCTAAAGCAGAGGAAAACGGTATTGAAGGGAAGAATCGATTTACTCTGTACTTCGGAGGTTTGTGGATTCATACACGCCTAATGAAATGGAAATGGTTTCGACGATTTGAGAGCAAAATGCTTACATCAGACATTGAATGATTAGGTTAAAATGAATAATGCGTCTATATGAGTGAAATACTGATATTTGTAAGTAATTTCTGCATTTTCTGTAAATTTAATTTCTTATTAACTCGTTAATCATATAAGTAAGTATATGTATTTTACATTAACGCATAAACGAAATACAACTTTTAACTCTTTCTGACCATGTCTATATAAGAATATATGGAACTAACAATAGTTTATAGTAATTTAGTAAACTAACCAATTTAAACAGATCGTCCCTCGACAGTCGGGTCTACGTAACCTGAGCGGCCCAGATTCATATCTGTCCGAGGACTGTCAGTTCAGCTTCATTCCCGAAACCTCGTTCCTACGACAGTCGGGTCTACGTAAACGGAACGACCCAGATTCATATCTGGCCAAGGACTGTCACTTTTCAGCATCTTTTCACAAATGTTCTTCGGGGAATCAGTATGCTGTTACAACAACTAGTCTTGAAATATTTTCCGGGGTAAGTATTTGATTGAGAACATTTGCTTGGATATATTCTGTCCATGTCTGCAGTTGGATATTAAATACTTAACTAAATGCATTGACCACACCAACTATTCGCGCGTTTGAATATGTATATTGTTTTCGTATGCAAGTAGAATGTGGTAAACTAAGGGGATAGTTGATGTATGAGAGTACTACGATAAAAAATAAAACTAAATTAAACACTACAAGTAGATTAGTCGAGTTCGATCACTTCGACGACTCCTTTAGAAACGGGGTTTGAAGCAGCGCTGGCATTCTTACTAGAACTCGCTTCTTTTTCCGCAGAGGACTTCTGTAGAAATTCGCTGATGAGAGCATTTTTTGTTGGCTGTGATATTTGTTGTCCACGCGCCACAGACATTAGAAGAGGCACCCGCTTTTTAACCTTTGTCGTTGCTTCTGCTGGTGAAGGAGTTGTTGTTGTTGTTATTTCCGCTATTGGTTTGCTTTCATCAGAAGTTGTTTTTAAATCTATTGTTGTCTGTGCCGTTTTTACAGTTTTAGGAGATTTAAGCGTATCCGTCTTCGCTGTTAGAACTTTTGTGAACTGAGTTATTTCAAGATTACTTCTTACCTTTTTCTCCTTTTTAGGATGGCCGACCGATTTATTTTTTCCTTTTTTTGTTTTGGACTCTACTTCGATCTCTCCTTCCTTTTCCTCATTACCAACTACTTCTGTCGTTTCTTTTGCAGTTGCTTCTTTTTCAACTTCAATCTCAGCCCGTGTACTTTCATCCGTTCCGACTCTTGGTTGCAATGTGTACTTCCAAGTGTTACGTAAACCCAGATTTTCCAAATCCATCTTTTTTAATACATCGGCAGATACAACCCAGCACAAACGTTTTTTATTTTTCTTCTTATTATTTTGTAAAACCTTTACCGAATCTGTAATTGTCCATTCTGCAAAATCGTCAATTTTTTCTCGTACTATCGATTTGATGGGTCCCCGAACTTCTCCGTTCTTTATAGATTCCTCATTGGCTTCCAAGAACGCTATAAATTCTTTTATTAGGAAGTTTTTGGAATGTTGATTGCCGTGTACTAGGCACACTAAGTCCTTCAGCATTCGATCGGTTAATTTGATGGGTTTCACCTTTTCAACCGTTTTCTCGTTTCCGTTGGATGTTGGAGAACCAAGTTCACTCTTTTCGGGTACTTCAGGATCTTCCAGTAGTGGTGGACGTTCGCATAACATTGCACGGATGTTTAAGGTATCCCAGATAATTTTCGGACACAACGCGGGTTGATTGCCGTTTTCATCTATCCAAATACAGCCAATAAGGCGTGGCTTGATTTTTTCCGTTTTCTTTTTCATCTCTTGTGCAAATTCTTGTTGCAGCACTCGCAGTTTAGCCTTTTGTGCCTCACGTGTATTTGCATCGAGAACCTCATCTTCATTTTGCAACTCTTCTTCGCTGAGATGGCCATGTGGAACAAACCATTCATTATCAACCTCATAGTCTTCGTCCTCCGACTCTTTCTCCTTTTCGTCATCACTGCCATCTAAGGATTCGCCAGGCTCTTCTTCTTCCCACTCAAGGTCAGAGTCGACTTCATAGTCAAAATGTTTCTAAATAAAAATACAAGGAAAAAATAGTTAACTAGTTTCAGAAGCTGTTGCTATTGTTATCGGTTCCAGTAAACAATGAAGCGGTCTCTTTAAATGTACTAATATCAAGCATTACTTTTTCTACGTCTAAATATTTCTACATAAAAATATCCAAACTGTGAAATTTCTTATGAATTTTATCTAGCATAATTCAAACTACAAAATTTAATCGCAAACAAAACTGACCGTATCCTGTACAAATGGGCGCCTTGGCTTTATAACGCTCGTTCTTTTCCTCCAAGTACCGTAATAGGGTGGTCTACGATTCTCATGGAATTTATAAAATTTGGCCCGAAAGTGTTCAATGGGAGCGTGTGTTTCCTCAACAATTGCCAATCCTGCACGATCAAGATCATCATCTGAAAAGGTAATAATTAATTGGCGAGTTCTTTATAACTAAGTAAGTATAATAACCTATGATTTGAATGTCGTCATCAGATGCTTTCGTATCTACTGATATGCGTCTCCATCTACCAGGGTTTACTTTGCCATTTTTCAATTCCGCTAGGTACAAATCTTGGCTTTTGGTCAAGCTGTCCATGCACGCATCAACGCATGAGTCTAGTTGCTGCTTTCGCTCTGGGGATAATTGTTTGCGACGTACAGGTGCCAACTTCATATCACCTTTCACTTCAAATGGACGAAAGGCGAGTGTTTCAGGATCACAACCATCATCCTGATACGCCTGCTGCTGGCCTGCATCACCATCTCCATTTGATATGCATTTTGTTTTGAAGAACTTTTGAAAAGCTTCCGCCTCCTTTTTGGCTTTCAAATCTGCGCCTTCCTTGCGTTTACGCTCCTCTTCTTTTTTACGTAACTCTTCTTCCTTTGCTTCATTCCGCTTACGCTTTTCTTCGTTTTTGGCCTCCTGCTCTGCCAGACGCTTCCTTTCCTTCTCCTCTCGCTCTTTACGTTTCTGTTCGTCACGTTCTTCGCGTTCTTTGCGCTTTTGATCATCCCTTTCTTCCCGTTCTTTGCGTCGCTGCTCCTCACGTTCTTCTCGTTCTCGTTTTTTTGCCAACTCTTTGGCTTCTTTCTCGCGCTGTTTTTGCGATCTTTCTTCTTGCAACCGGCGCTCTTTTTCTTCACGCGCTTTGCGCCGTTGTTCCATTAATTTAATTTGCTTAGGCGTTAGGTTCTTCTTCAGCGCCGTATTTGAATCTTCCTTAGTTATTTTTGGGGTGCCTCGAACTTTATGAGCGCTTTCCTCAGCATACGATTTTGATTCCTCATTGACCGTAGACGAATTTTCAGAATCTGAAGAACTCGCGATAACAACAGAGATATCTGCGGATTCTTTATCGGTAACTTTTGCCTGGATATCTTCCGTTGACGATGTGATCTTTTCTACTGATTGTTTTCCCTTTGTTGTCGTATGTTCAATCTTAGTTGCGGAACCCGAAATTACATCCATATCACTTTTTATTGTAGAACTATTTGAATCATGGCTCTGGACTTTGTCTTTGCTAGATTGTACAGACGCAGGTTTCGAAGAATTAGATTCTTCAGGTTTATTGGCAACATTATCTCCATCTTGAGATTGAACTACATGATCTGTTGTGCCCCCTTTTGAAGCAATCGTAGTAGAACTACATCTGCTGTCTAATTCTGAGTCAAGAACATCAGTTTCGATTCCGCCAATTTCTAGTAGTAAAACATTGGAATTCACTTCCGATCCTGAATTGCTTACTTCTTCGACAGTGGTAGTGCACACTTTATTGGAATCCAAATCGATTACCCCTTCAGCCTGTATTGAAATAAAGCAAATACATTAAGGTTATCTATATTACAAATCTTTACAATCATAATCAAGTTATTAATGCAAATGCGACGTAGACTTTCGTACAAAACAGCATTTTGAGAAAAAATTAGTTAGGATATATTCAGCCAAAAATATTGTGTGAAGGGCGATCGGACATGATAACTACATATAAATCAAAGTGTAATAAACATAATGGGACAAATCGCACGTTTAATAATATTGAGATGTAATTCAAAATTTACGTTTTTGGAGATTTCAACATAAAATTAATGGGATCCGTAAGATAAGCCGAAAATAAAAATTTCGAAATTTAAAATTTGTTTAAATCTCGAAATGTTTTGCCGAAACGGAAAATGTCGAAATCGTATTCTTTCGAAATGAAAAAGGTCGCAAAAGCTGCAATACGTCGAAAATGACGAAAAAAAGCAGAAAAAGTTGAATGTTTGAAAAAAATAAAAATTAAGTGTTCAGAGTAGCAGTAGCTTTTCAAAAGTTCTAGAGTTCCTAAGAAGGAAAAAGAAAGTTCTGCAAAATTACGCCGAAAAAAACTTTTTTTTCGAATAAGTGGTCGAGGTTAAATTTTTGAAAAAATTTAAATTATCTATGTGTTTGTTTCTTAACATATACTAAATGTGTCATTTCGAATATCGGTAGTTCCCTTACATTTTAGGTTTTTTTAAATATGTTAGTTTTTTCAATATAGTAAGAATTTTGAAATGTTAATTTACGTTCGTTAATACCAAGTTATCTCTTTAATTATACAACTATTAAATACTAGCTTTTACCCCTTTTCCATCAAAAAATCCGGTTTAAGCGATATTCGAAAAATCAAGATTTCGAAAAAAAATCGTCTATAGATTAAAAAAAAAAACGGTGGAAACCAGTTAGGAAAAACCGAGTCAATTATCCTACTGCCTACACCTCTTTTTTCATATCAAAATCCCATTGGTATATTTCATATTTTATTCGACGTGTCATTTAAATTTATTTTATCTTTTTGAAAAGATGGCAACCCTCCAAAAATATTTTTACAATAATGCATTTTGTTTATCTCGTTTGATACCCACATTGAAATATTTCGTTTAAACTTTTTAATAGAATTCATTTTAACTTTGTAAACAGATAGCGACCATCTTAAAGTATATTTAGTTATCTATTAATTGGCTTTTACTTGTTTAACAGCTGGCAACCCTCTTAAAAAAATGCTTTCGAAGTATATAGTTTCTGAACCGCTTTCGTTTGACATCCACATTGCTGTAATACTTTGTTTAACATGTTAATTAATCGATTTTAACTTTTAAAAGGTGGAAACTCTCTTCAAAAAAATATTTTATATGTTATGCCAGGATATAAAGATCTGTATTCCAAATTTAATTGAAATANTTTTAACAGCTGGCAACCCTCTTAAAAAATGCTTTCGAAGTATATAGTTTCTGAACCGCTTTCGTTTGACATCCACATTGCTGTAATACTTTGTTTAACATGTTAATTAATAGATTTTAACTTTTAAAAGGTGGAAACTCTCTTCAAAAAAATATTTTATATGTTATGCCAGGATATAAAGATCTGTATTCCAAATTTAATTGAAATACATCGTTAGTTGTGTTTTTATTGTAAATTTGTTATACGAGATAAAATTTGTAATTCTATCGACTAGGTGTATGGTGTCAGGTTAGCACTACATAACATTTTTTCTTAAAAAACGAAAGCTACAAATTTTTTAAGTCCACAACAAATTGACAACAAAAAAGCTACAATTAATTCCGTTGTAACCTTTTCAATATCTAATTCTTTCGTCAATGGTGCGTGCTGTCAAGTTAGCACTACATACTACATTTTTTTGGTCGAAAAAGGGTCAACTCAATTTTTTCCAGAAAAGCGAAAGCTACAATTTTTTTCTTTTCACACCGAATATTGAAGTTAAAAGCTACAATTAATGGCATAGTTTTTCCAGAAAAACGAAAGCTACAAATTTTTTCTTTCCACAACAAATTTTATACANAAATTTTTTTCTTTTCACAACGAATATTGAAGTTAAAAGCTACAATTAATGGCATAGTTTTTCCAGAAAANCAATTTTTTTCTTTTCACACCGAATATTGAAGTTAAAAGCTACAATTAATGGCATAGTTTTTCCAGAAAAACGAAAGCTACAAATTTTTTCTTTCCACAACAAATTTATTACAAAAAAGCCACAATTAATTCCGTTGTAACCTTTTCAATATCTCAATTCTGTCGTCAATGGTGCATGGTGTAAAGTTAGCACTACATACTAAAGTTTGTTCGAAAGAGGGTCAACTCAATTTTTTCCAGAAAAACGAAAGCTACAATTTTTCTCTTTTCACAACCAATTTTAAAGTCAAAAACTACAATTAATGGCATAGTAACATATTGGATATCTCAATTCTATCGACCAGGTGTATGGTGTCAAGTTAGCACTACATACCAAGGTACATTGAACAGGTAGTATCAGTAGAGCAGCTGATTTGATTTATTTTAAAATTATTTGGTCTCGAAAATGTCAAATATTTTTAATTTTTTCTCACAAAAATTCTGAATTGTTAAAATCCATTTGCATGTGAAACCTTTTTCCATACAAAACAAGCGATTGAATAGCAGCTTTTGGAACGTTCGCCCAACTCAGCAGCACGACCGCTGATTACTGGGCCTTGCAAANGATGGATCAATGCTTCGAGAAGCAAACAAATTTACTAGGAAAGAAAGTTGCATCAATTTTTATTTTTTCCAATTTCAATTTTTTATTTTTTATAATTTTTTGTATTTCACATGGCACGCTTTGATTTAGAAGAAAAAATTCAGAACAGTTTTTGACACTTTCGATACCAGAAGCAACAACAAAATACACGCAAATGTTGTTTTTGCTCTACTGATACTACCTGTTTAATGTGCCTTGCTACATACCATTTTTTCTTAAAAAACGAGAGCTACACATTTTTTCTTTCCACAACAAATTTTAAAGTTAAAAGCTACAATTAATGCCGTTATAACATTTTCAATATCTCAATTCTATCGACTAGGTGTATGGTGTCAAGTTAGCTATACATACAATATTTACAAACAAATTAGAGCTACAAATTTTTTCTTTCCACTACAAATTGACAACAAAAACACTACAATTAATGCCATAGTTAACATTTCCAATTTCGAAAAGTGTAGTGCTAACTTGACAGACGTACCTTTACCGATGATACTAGTTGTGTTTAATGAGCTGATCTAGGTTACGCCAGGCTAAAATCTTAAATAGACGGCAGTGTTGATCCGGATCAACTTGGGAATTAACTGCAGTTGATCCAGATTAAGTGCGAGTTAATCCGGACCAACGCTGCCGTCTGTTTAAGCTTTAAGATATCTCACAAAATTTTGTTTCATGACGATTTTTCTTGCTCTAACTTACTCTACTTTTTGTTTCATGAGCCTGCGCTAACTGGAATTAGAGCAACTTAGAGTACGATTTTCTGCTCCAGCTTTTTTGGTGGAGTAACTTAGAGCAGGCAAACACACACACACACTTTACAATTGCCGAATTGAACTGTCAATAAATCAACCGTTTTGAGAATTTGCCTGAACGGTGTTTCATGAGATTCCTGATCTGAGTTTGTCTAACTTGTACGATTGTTTTTCTGAGAGCGGAATAGAGTAGCCGCTCTAACTTGAGCTGCTCTGCACTTTCTTCGGTCTCATTAAACACAACTATTATGGGCCAAAAACATACAAATAGCCGATTTAAACCGCTTTTGAATCCCAAACCGTTGTTTTTCCATTTGTCTATTTGTATGAACTAAACAAAGTTTGCGTTTCTTCACAAAATTTAAATTTTAAAATAATTCTGTATATTATTAAACAACAACAACGAGGCTTTAACCTCTCGGTTACGGCGGCTATATTAGAAAGCCAGCTCCTAATTGCAAATAATTATAAAATACCGATGTCGCCCTATTATGTGCACTTACCTTTTCAACGAGTTCGAGCTCTTTAGAATTGCCTTCTACCTTTGGTCGTTTTACTGAATTGGACTCATTTTCATCACTGGATATAACGAGTTCTGCGTCAACGCACTCTACAGGCATCTTCGATTTCCTACGCTTGTTAGCCTTTCCACTGCCAAGTGGCAATTTTATTTGCACTTTTGGTGCGCTTCCACTTGCTTTACTCCCGCTAGATTTATTTTTCGCACTTCCAGGTGTGTTAGACTTTTTCACGTTAATACTTTTTGGAGTACCGGTCTCTTTACCTTTGATCTCTTTCGGTTTGGGTGTATGTGGCGAATTTGATGCGTTCTTTTTTTTTAATGGCTTTGATTTAATGGTATTCGGTGAAGCTACAGCCAAGTTTTTGTCCTGCTTTTTTATGATTAATTCTTGATCATCCCCCTTTTCTTTTGCCTTATTTTCATCTTCGTCTTCCAAGATATCATCATCATCCAATAATACAACATCGTTATCATCATCTATTTTCTTTTTCTTTGCGCTGGTTAAGTTTTCTTTACTAGCCGATCGACCACGTAACGCATCAGATTCATCTTGTGCCGATTCAGACTTTTCTTCATAATCAAACGACAACCTGCGTTTTCTAGCATCCTTTGCCACCGTTTCTGTCTCCTTGGAAGCTGCAGAGCATCCCGCAGACGGCGTAGTAGCGGATGAAATTATTTTAAACGGCAGCCGTGCCTGCACAAGCTTCTTACCGCTGGATTTTTTTGCAGCACCGCCAT
>NW_016173667.1:0-1023 GCF_001687245.7 Rhagoletis zephyria
AAGAAGAGCCTGAATCAATAAGGCACTTGCTCTGCGATTGCCCAGCACTAGGCAGGAAAAGACAGCAATTCCTAGGTATAGGCCTTCTAGACGATCTAAGCGCGACTGCTAAGTTTGGAATACGGCAGTTGCTAAGGTTTGCAGACTCCACAAACTGGTTTAAGTAGTAGGGGTTTTTTTTGGATCCATGTGGTATCACAATGGGCCCTGATCGGGCCTAAGTGTGCTGGCGCCCTCTGGGCCTAGCAGCCACTTCAACCTAACCTAACCTAATATTGAGTTGTGACTCTTTTGAAGACGGTGTGCAATATATGCAAATATTATACCATGTCATAGACATTTGTGTATATGCACATGCATGCGTATATGCTCAAAAAGTACATTCCCTATGTACTCACGAATTTGTATGTCTAACTTTTAGACACGGTAATTTACAGTACGGATCCGCGACTGGGCGCACAGAAGACCCAAAGTGGCCAGCAAGGGTCGCCATCGGCTGGCTTCAACAAAAATTAAAACCCTGCGTCAGTCACCGATCACCCTCATACGCACGCGGTCAAAATTAATCTCTGCGAAAACTTGGGACAAAATCGAAAAATTCACGGTCGCCGTCGCGAAAAGGAAAAAAAAACAAAAATTTCAATAAAAATAAGATTTAAAATATTGTAGAGAAGTGCTAAGATTTTAAACCTACGTGAAATTCCTAGAAACCAATATAAGTAGTTATATATATATATATATACAAAAAAAAAAAAAGCTTAAAGCATAAAAAATTTGTTGAAAAAGAAAAAAAGGTGTGAAACTGTACCTATGAAGGTAGTGCACATATGTATAACGTATACATACATAATTATATGTAGATAGGTCAGAATGCAAGAAATTAGTGGAATATTAGCCTAATCCGGGAATTTTTTATAGGAAATTAGTGAAAGTGGTAGTAGCAAAAAAAATAAAAAACAAAAAAGTTAAAATTAAAATTAAAAAAAAAAATTCGGAACTCGTTCAAACTCTCAAAAAAAAAAA
>NW_016173667.1:3077-11688 GCF_001687245.7 Rhagoletis zephyria
AAGTTATAATAAATTTAGTAATTGCGTAATCCTATTGCAAAATGTGTTGAAACAAATATTTTTAAAGAGTATGCGTATTTTTAAAGAAAATTGTTTGTACATCACTATTATATAAGTGATTTGTGTTATTTATTATTACCCTCTGAAGTTATTATATTCGTTTTTGGTTTTAAAAACTATATTATAATAAGATCACATTTTTAATATAAAAGATTTGTTAAGTCGATTTCATGAATTTTATTTAAAAAAAATTGGCGATTTTTGGCGATCTTTTTTCAAAAATTGAGCTTTTTGAATAAGAGGAGAGCTACGCCCACTTTGTCTTTTTTTAACCGACTTCACAAAACGGAGGAGGTTATCAGTTCGTCGGAATATTTTTTTTTATGTATGTAACCGCATAATTTTGGACCACATTAACCGATTTCGATAGTTCTTTTTTCATCGGAAAGGTGGTACCTCAGGGGTGGTCCCATGCTAATTTTGTTTAGATCCAATAATTGGATCATGAAGCGATTAACGATAATCTTAAATTTTTATATGAGAATTGATGTCGGTTTTTTTTGCTTTAAAATTACTTGTTAGCTAAACGGGCCTTATTCTTTACTTGTTCCAAAATCAAAGTTATATATGCTGACATTTTTGTGAATATTTAATTTTTTGTGCCATAGCAATGATAAACATTAATTAAAACTTCAAAAAAAAATCATTGTTCGCTTAATCGCTCGCCCAAATATATTTCACAGTTCAATTTAGGTTGAAAAGTATGCTCACAAAAAATCTAAATTGTTCCTACTCCCTGCATTAGCGACACTTTCCAATGATTTAAGATTTTTCTCTATTTAGGTAGCAATTTAGACGTACTCGCACACAGCCTTAGTTCATAAGGAATACCTTCATAGCCAAAAGTATCGATATGAGAAGGTATCGATACTTTAGATCCGATATATTTCAGGTATCGATACTTTATTTCGATACTACTTCCAAGTAAAAGTACCGATATCTGCATGGTATCGTTTCATCCCTAGTTCTATCTCTATCCTCGCTAAGATCCTGTTGCCATTTACTTTCGTTCCGTGAAATTTAAATCTATAGATCGTCGTTTAAAGTACAAAACCGCGTATCGTCATTCTGCAAAACCGCGTAACTGACATTGGCTGCCAAAAATTGGATTTGCTCACATAAGCTCTTAGCTCAATCCTTATCCATTCGTCCTAAAATATACCAGCCAGAAAGCGATTGCTTTATAAAAAAGAGAATCATTTTGAAATATGAGTGTTTTTACTCTCTAGAAAATAATTTATGCAACTTCACATACGAGGTTTTGCATTGTCTTGATACGCGGTTTTGCATTTCGTTGATACGCAGTTTTTTACTTTAAACGACGATATATAAATGTGAATGTCTGTTTGTTTATTACCTTATAACTTTTTATTTATTTGTTATACCCCGGATAGATTACAGGTATGGTTTTATTTGCAAATATGGTGTCAATTTTGCAATGGGGCGTGGCACCTCCAATAGGCCTGCAAATTTTTAATCAGCTATAACTTCGGAGCCATAAGTCACATGAGCTTGAAATTCGGTATGCAGACATATCTATGGCAGGTGCTTATATATAAATGGCATATCTCGTGGAAGTTTTAATAAGCCATAACTTCGGAACCATAAGCCACATAAAATTTAAATTTGGTGCTTATTGTAAGGTGTATATATATATATATGAATTTGTAAACGGAGGCGTGGCACATAATATAGGCGTGGAATTTCTTATCAGCCACACCTTCGGAACCACAAGTCTTTAATGAGCTATTTTGGGTAGCCAAAAAGGCTGTGTCTTCGCGTTCTGGGAAGGACTATGTCGGGGCGGGACCCTTCAATAAACTAGCTAGCAGCCGGCTGGGGGAGTTCTTGACTTAGCCTCTTCCAGTACCCATTACAAAACAATCATTTCAGAGTCCCGGATTACCCTACTAATTCGAGCTGAAATTAAACACTGTGTTCACATAAAACTAACTGCCACGGATCTTACTTATACGTCAAAATCGAGGGAAAGTCAAGAGTATCTATAGATGGAATTAGATTGCGGGTGCTTGTCTTCGCCCTCCCTTCCAATGATTCGGGTAGCACTTCATATTTCCCCGAATCCCCAGTGCAACCTTAAACGACCCACATTACCAACAAATAAGAAAAGCAATTAGCACATTCTGATGTACAGATGAACTTACATATTTATTCTACCGAAAAAAATCTTATACTCTAAGTCTTACAGAGCTATACTATGAATAGGAGGGTTCGAAATTCAAATTTGGAAATAAAATTTAACTCCAATTATTTCAATTAATTATGAACTATCCCTTTTTGTTAAAATATCTAAATAAAAATCTGCTTAACCAGTAATTGGGTTGATATGTACAGTTCGCCGTTAATTCGGGAAAAAATATCGCATGTAACTTTATTTTCTTTTCTCGCATCACATTATCACTAATTAGTCTGCTTCTGTCTATTAACATAACGCAAGGAAAATTAACATGCTTACTAAAAATAACTCTAAGTGAATTTTGCAATAGCATATATGTAACAACAAAAAATTGGTTTTAGAATTCCGCCCCTTTGACGCAAAGCAAGGTGTATGTACGTGTGTTCGTCAAACTCACTGAGAGGACAACAATAGGACGGCTTAAGCAGAAACAAGGTACACCATGAATGGCAACAAATATATAGTCGGCGGCCGACTGTTATACGCTTGGATTAAGTGTTATACGATTGCCTGCTTAGCTTACGCCGACCCTATACCTCAACAACAACCACGTAATACACAGCGGGAAGGAGAAACAACATAATGATTTGGATTAACATTATGGGTAATTGATAAACATTTCTGCGCCCCGGTTAGGAGAAATTTAACGCAGACATACACATACATATGAATATACAAATATCTGAATTAGGAATTAAATGACTTACCCACACATCCGGAATCGCTGAAAGGCCTTTCGTAGAATTCCTGGTGGTGTTGGCGAAGATCTGCTAGGGTGGTGGTGATTTGAATGCACTTTTGATGAAATTTACATGGGTGTATGTATGTATGTTTGCGTATATATAAAATTTTGTTTTCGCATGACCTACTGTAATTATATCTACATATATATATATACACGTATAGATCTGTATATATATACATATATATAATTTTTGGTCAAAACAAAGCCAGATTGTCCACTAAAATTTTACGTTTATATTATTTCACTATTTGGTTTAGTTTGTTTCTTTCCTTTTTAATGCCTTAAACTGCTTCTTTATTGCTGGCTAACTTTGCTTTTCTTATTCCACTAACAGTTGTTAAGGATCACCGATCGGATTATGACATTAGGGAAGAAATCCGAAATCGAAAGCAAGGTATGTCCGAGACATTTGAGACTTTTTATTACTCGGTTTTGGAAAAGGTAGATAAAATGTCCACTCCATTGTTGGAAGAAGAGTTGATAGAAATCATTACGCGTAATTTACGGACGGACATCCGACATGAACTGTTGTATGTGCCAATTCGATCCTTAGCGCAATTGCGCCGACTGGTACAACGGCGAGAAAATTTGTTCTCCGATGAAGTTAATCGTCGCATGCCAACGATGCGTAACGTGCCAACTAGCTATCCTGTTCGTCGTCAAGTGGGCGCCGTGGAACAATTCGCAATTGATCCTGACGAGGGAATAGATCATGTTGAAGCTCAGGAAATTCAGAATATCAGTGCTACTAACTGTTGGAACTGCCTGCAAGAAGGTCACCATTGGGAGGACTGCCTCGGGGAAAAAAAGGTGTTCTGCTATGGTTGTGGAGCTGCGAATACCTATAAGCCGAAATGTGAGACCTGCAGGAAGCGGAAGGAAAACTACAAGAGGGTTGCGTGCAGCAACACCCGGACGCAACCCGTGTAGGAAAGGACTCGGATTTAATCAAACAGGGTAGTTCTTTACCGGCTAGCTCAGTCGTTTCTTTACAAACTAATAACGAAAATCCGCCAAGTAAACCAGTAGGTGTGTCATCTGGAAGCACGGCTGATGTTAAATTTGATTGCGAGGAGCGTGATTGCGATAACAATATAGCGATTTTGAAAAATGCAATTTCCAAAAATAAACCCAATTCGTATCCGGTTGTACCTTATCACATTAGGTTAGCAAATTATAACAAAGTTAGGAGTAGAATTTTTTCGGAATGTCCAGAGTTATTAAATAAGAATAAAAAAATGACACGTTCAACCTTTCGACTTCGACGATTTTGGAAAGCAGTAAGAATGACCAAAAGAGTTCTGAATTCTGCTATTTTGTGCAACCAAAGCAATTCACTATGCTATGCAAAAGTTAAATTTTGTGACTTTGAGGAACTTGGATTATTAGACACCGGCGCAAATATTAGTTGCATTGGGTCGTCCCTAGCAGAGGATGTATCGCGGTTACCACAATTTCGTAGAATTCATTCAAGCGTAAAAACTGCCGATGGAAAAAGCCATTCGGTTGAAGGTTCTGTGGTTGTCGACATTTGGTATAAAGATGAAGTTAAATCAATAAAGTTTTATATTATACCCTCTTTAGACAAAAGGCTTATCTTAGGAATAGATTTTTGGAGAACGTTTAACCTCGCTCCGGACGTAATATCCACTGTATCACTTGAAAATATTTCGCCCAATAATGCAGAAACGGCAGAAGAAGAAAATGCATATCCACTTAGCTTATTTCAAAAACAACAATTAAATGCAATCAAAACACTTTTCCCCAATTTCGAAAAACAAGGTCTTGGTCGAACCAGTCTCATTAAGCACCACATAGATATTGGAGAGGCTAAGCCAATCAAACAGCGGTACTACCCTGTTTCGCCTGCGGTCGAGAATCTCATGTTTAAAGAAGTTGATCGGATGCTCAGTCTCGGTATTATTGAGGCATCAATCAGTCCCTGGAGCTCACCGATGCATCTGGTTGTAAATCCTAGCAAGGTGCGCCTGTGTCTGGATGCAAGGAAGTTGAACCAGGTGACAAAGAAAGATGCCTACCCACTTCCCAACCTACAAGGTATTTTCGCCCGATTGCCAAAGCCCAATGTCATTTCAAAAATAGATCTCAAAGACGCTTTTTGGCAAATTGATTTGGCCGCTGAATCTAAACCTTTAACCGCCTTTACAATACCTGGACGTCCCCTTTACTAATTTAGAGTAATGCCTTTCGGACTATGCAATGCGCCATCCACTATGTGTCGACTAATGGACGAGCTTATACCGGCTGATTTGAAACATTGTATATTTGGTTATTTAGATGACCTTTCCTTAGTGTCAGAAAACTTCGAGACGCATTTAGAAATTTCAATTAGGATTGCAAATCAGTTTAAAAAGGCTAACTTAACCATTCATGTTTTAAAAAGTAAATTTTGTGTAACCTTAATAAAGTATTTAGGTTTCATTATTGGAAAGGGCGTAATCGCTACGGATCCCAGCAAAATTGATTCCATCTTATCGTGGCCTGTACCTAAAACGTTAAAGCATGTTCGAGGCTTTCTTGGTCTTGCCGGATGGTACAGAAGGTTTATTAGTAACTTCGCGGATGTAACATTTCCGATAACGCAGGTTCTGTCAACGAAAAAAAGGTTTATGTGGACAGAAGAGGCCCAAAAATCATTTCAGAAGCTAAAAGATTTGTTAGCTTCTGCTCCAGTTCTTTCAAATCCAAATTTTTCGAAAAATTCTTTTTGCATTGCGATGCAAGCGACTATGGCATAGGCGCAGTCTTAGTTCAATTAGCTGAAGATGGTGCAGAGAAGCCTATCGCATTCATGTCGAAAAGGCTTAACTCTGCACAAAGAAACTACAGCGTAACGGAGCGTGAATGCTTAGCGGCAATAGAAGCCATAGCGAAATTCCGATGTTACCTGGAAATGCAGGATTTTGAGGTCATCACGGACCATTCAAGTCTAGTTTGGTTGATGCGTCAGCCGATTCTTAACGGTAGACTTGCAAGGTGGGCCCTAAAATTGCAGGCTTTTACTTTTTCTATCAGTCATCGAAAAGGCAAAGAGAACGTCGTTCCTGATGCACTGTCTCCAATTCCGGAGGAAGTGAATCACCTTGAAGAATTGGGCCCCGAAATTGATTTGGAATCTAACCACTTCTCCGATCCCGAATACGAAGAGTNCTCATCGAAAAGGTAAAGAGAACGTCGTTCCTGATGCACTGTCTCCAATTCCGGAGGAAGTGAATCACCTTGAAGAATTGGGCCCCGAAATTGATTTGGAATCTAACCACTTCTCCGATCCCGAATACGAAGAGTTGAAGTCCAGGGTGATCAGGGAGCAAAGCAAGCTGCCTGATGTTAAGGTCGTCGACGGGTTTGTGTATCGTCGGACCGAACACGCCACAGGTGAGACCGAACAGGAAAATCGATCGTGGAAACTATGGATTCCAAAACCCCTTCGGGCCGAGGTACTGTTTCGAGCGCATAATTCAGTGATTGCTGCACATGGAGGAATATTTAAAACTTTGAATCTTATCAGAAGGAATTTTTACTGGCCAGGCTTGACAAAGGATGTTCGGGAATATGTCAAAAGCTGCGAGGTGTGTAAAACCACCAAAGCCCCAAATATTATTTTGAAACCACCGATGGGAAAGCAAGCGGAGTCATGTCGGCCTTTTCAGCGGCTCTACATAGATATCTTAGGNCAGATATCTTAGGTCCCTTTACCAGAAGCAAAAAGGGTAACGTTGGCCTATTAATCGTTCTGGATCACTTTTCCAAATACCACTGGCTATGTCCTTTAAAGAAATTTAAGTCCAATATGATGCATTGTTTCGGTGTTCCGGAAGTTATTGTCAGCGATAACGGTGTACAATTCAAAGCCACTGATTTCAACGCGTTTTTAACCAAATTGGGGATTCAGCACAAGTACACGGCGTTATATTCTCCCCAGGCCAATGCGTCCGAACGGGTTAATCGTTCGTTAATTGCTGCGATTAGAGCCTATTTAAAAACTGATCAAACGAAATGGGATGAAAATCTTAGCAGTATCAGTCGCTCACTGAGAAATTCCGTGCACCAATCTATAGGTTGCTCGCCTTTTTTTGCACTGTTCGGCTTAAACATGATCACGCATGGCTCACCATACCAGCTCCTGAGGAATCTTGACTCGTTGGAGGAGGCAAGCTGTTCTTTATATAGAAAAGACCAAATGGCATTATTGCGCGCGGATTTGCGCGATCATAGCACGAAAGCATACGAGCGCAATGTGGCGCAGTACAATTTGCGATCCCGACCAGCAAATTTTAAAATAGGCCAAGAAGTATATAGAAGGAATTTTGCCNCCATACCAGCTCCTGAGGAATCTTGACTCGTTGGAGGAGGCAAGCTGTTCTTTATATAGAAAAGACCAAATGGCATTATTGCGCGCGGATTTGCGCGATCATAGCACGAAAGCATACGAGCGCAATGTGGCGCAGTACAATTTGTGATCCCGACCAGTAAATTTTAAAATAGGCCAAGAAGTATATAGAAGGAATTTTGCCCAAAGTAATTTTGAAAAGCGTTTTAATGCCAAATTAGCACCCTTGTTCATAAAAGCTCGAGTTTGCCAAAAATTAGGAAATAACTACTATATTCTCGAAGATTTACAAGGAAAACCGATTGGCACTTTTAGTCCTCCTTAATCAATCGACAAGTTATCGGGTTTTGTAATGGTCGACTGGGGTTTCTTTTTGTAAGAATGTTTTGTTTGGTGCAAAGAAATAGTACGGGCAAGTTGCCGGAATTATTGCCGCAACATGTTGCTAATGTCTAACATTACTTCCTGTGAATGCATATTTCGCTGTTAGAATAGGAAAACGAAAAAAAGAAACAAGGCACTGAACAATAATCCAAGATTCTCGAAAATCGAAATAGATATAAGCAGGTTTTTGAGTCTAAATCGGTCTTTTCAACCGGACCACCACCCTGACCAGATCACTAGGAGCGAAATTTGTAAGTGAAACTCATTTCTTTTCAGCCAAAAGCAAGCAATTATGCCCAAGCCNCAGCCAAAAACAAGCAATTATGCCCAAGCCTATTAAAATGTAGCAATTAACTACAAATTTCAAATTTTGATAGGCTTTAGAGATTAATTAAACGCGCAAATTCGCTATCCGTTTGGATGAATAGGAGTTCCATTTATTTTGGGTTGGAGCATCTCCAAAAATTGTCTAAGTCCTTTGAAGCCAGGTAAATAAAACTTGCACCATTTTTTTATTTACGTACATATCGCACACGATCTTCAAAGGTGACGCAACTCAAAATTTGGCATTTTTGAAATTATGCACTAAAAGCGTACACAGAGCTTTTATTTACCTTTCAACAAAAGCTGGAGCAAGTTTTTGTTATAATTTACTGAAAAAACCGAAGGTCAAGTCTCCCTTGCCCATATGATTAGCATGCGCTAAGAAATAGTTTTTCGCATTATTTGACGAACGTGTAATATTGAGTTGTGACTCTTTTGAAGACGGTGTGCGATATGTGCAAATATTATACCATGTCGTAGACATTTGTGTATATGCACATACATGCGTATCAGCTCAAAAAGTACATTCCCTATGTACTCACGAATTTGT
>NW_016173668.1:0-11687 GCF_001687245.7 Rhagoletis zephyria
GCCGCACCTACTGGTGAACAGACGCTGCAGACTTCAGTGAGCCCTTAAACCGAATAAGTCAGAGTGGCCCCACCGAAGCTCCCTCTCTTTCTGCCGTGACCCAAGGCTCCACTCGGATTGGTTACCGCATCTCGCACATGGGTTGCTCACGTTGCCCAGAGTGCGCGAACGAGGACGCAAGAGTCGGGATTGAGTATAGCCATGCAACTGTAACTGCATACCCAGCGCAATGACTATACCCCATTGCACTCCTGACGGATGCCATCCGCACGAATCTAATCCGATTCGCACTGTCATAAGAGGCGAGTGGGAAGGATTATATTCATAGGAATGGCATCTCTCGGAAACAGACCTATTCCGGTCCGATAGATACCATTCGCATTATTCCGACAGTGCGAATCTGATTAGATCCGTGCGGATGGGATCCGTCATGGTTTCGGTAATACAAATGACGCAAATACTGCCAGACGGTTCTTTGATAGATGAGGAACTTTTGAAGCGATTTAGAAAAATACTCAGAGCAATAAACTCTCGAAAATATAGATGCAGATGAGACAAAAAATTATCGCCAACATTACATAAGGTGCTATGTCATGGTGAAAATATTATAAAGCATTATTTCTTTCCTCTTAATAAACTTTCAGAAGAAGCATAAGAGGGGAAAAATAAAGAATACAAACAATTTCGATTAAATCACACTAGAAAATGCAACAAGAGAGACCAAAATGCTGATTTAATGAAAATTTTGATATCTTCCGATCCTCTAATCACATCACTTCGACACAATGTAAAAAACCGGAAAAAGAAGTTGCGGAAAATCTTGAAAAAGTAAAATTTAAAAATTTATATTTTTGTATTGTCACTTATAGCGTATGCGGAATGAAATAAGAACTTTATTGTCCCAATTTGAGTTATTATTTTTTTAGCCATTTAGACGATAATTAGTTCAGAGTTATATTTAGGTGTCCTTTTATGGGTCCCCAATGAAAAATATTTCTCAAATCCGTTGTACAAAACTGAGATGAATGTGGTGCAAGCAAATTTTCCTTTTCAACGTTTATAAAATCTTGGGTAGAGTGGTTTGCACATATTTCATTATATCCCTGGCTCTTGCATAGTCTCTAATGTTTTTTCGCTTACTTTGCACTTTATTGTCATTATACACTGTGATTTTGTAGAAAGATCAAGCAATTTATGATTCTTGTTATGGTCTCATTTCGCTGCTATGTGAAACATGTTTTTTCGCACTCTTGAGTTTTCCTTATAGTGTTTTCCTATTCTTTAAAACCGACATTTCCTTTGTAAATTCTCATAGAGAAAAAACTGAAAAAGCACGTTACTTTTCGTGATATTGAGTTTCGGTATACAAAATTACAAGCAAATTTTCAAAGTTCGTTCGCTTTCAAGGAAATTATTTCAGCAATATAATATACAACGAGGTTTAGTGGAATGCTTGTTAAGATTGCGCAGTAGATTTTGGTATACTTAGTTTGCCTCCTGCGTTTACCAGAATTTTTTAAATCTGCTTAGAAATTTCCCGTATTTCATTCCGCATACGTTAAGAAAATATCAAGTCAGGCAAAAAATTTCCTCAACTCTAATATGATTTCTAATCAATTTGTGGCTGATTTTACATAATAAAATTTAAAAAATTATTAAAAATTTTAATTTTATCGATAATTTTTAATAAGTTAACGATAGCCAGGCAGGCAATGGCAAACCTCCAAGTGTAGTTCTGCCATGAAAAACAGCTTCTCATAGAAATACAATCGCCGTTCGGAGACGGCGTAAAATGTAGGTCCCTCCGCTTTGTGTGACAACATCAAGGCGCACGCCACAAATCGGAGGAGAAGTTCGGCCAAACATTAACATATGTGTTAGCGCCAATCTATTATCATTATTATTATTAACAATAGCCACATAAAACTTTGCAATGCAAAAAAATTAAATTTTCGAAGATCTGGAAGTTTGAATGAAAATTGTATCACTTAAAATTCCTTTTCGAGTCAGTTTACAAAGTCATTTTTTATGTTTTAATTTTGAGTGCTATTGATAATGACATAAGTCCCTTCCAATATAAAAATAAAACGATAAATCTTATATAATCTAAAAGAACTGGTAATATATACATATGTATATATTTTTTTTTCAAGGTAAAATTGGAGCATTTTGAAATTTTTTGTTTTGGCTACTTAACAACACAAAAAAAGCGCGAAGAAAAATTTAAACCCGTTCAAAAGTTATGACTTTTTGATCACTCACACCACTAAAAAAGTACACTGTGCGTCGTTTACTTTTACTTGCAGATTGTCAATAGGTGCGTTCGCTTAAAATCTCCAGTAAAAACCAACCAACTGCCAAATTGCGGCGAAATGTCATCTGTTCTCTCACAAGAGAAAAATATCCCAAATGGTACGCGAACAGAAAATTTGCAGAAACTTGCAAGTTAGACGAACAGCTGATATAATTTTTGCTTACATTCAAAAGTGTAAAGTTTAAAACGTACGAAAAGTCATCACAAAGTGTTATACTGGCACAGTTTATTGATTAAACAAATAACTACTTATTTCTTACAAGTTTAATTAATCGCATTTTGTAATTTTTAACTTCCAAACCATCAAATTCAGTTTTGTGATTTGCGTAAATGCCAACCAGCTGTTTTTGATCAGCTGTTTTCCTGTTGGCGAATTGCTGTTGGCAAATCAAAATGAAATGTCACTTTGCTCTCTCAATTTCCGCTACTTTGCAAGTTTTTTGCGTACGCGGGTGCAAAAACTGGTAAGTTTTGGTTAAACATGAACAATTAACAGCTACGCGAACGCAACTAGTATCGGCGAAACCAAACAGCGGTTTATGGAATGCGCACTTGTGTTCGCTACATCCTGATAAACAACATGATTCTCTCGTGTCCAATCAAATAAATAACCGGCCCACTAATTTAGTAGTTTAAGGGCCGTTTTCTCATCTAACCTTTAGTTTACCGGCCACTTTATCGTCTCGATATACGAGTTTTTGTTTTCTCATCAGCGCATTAATTTCTCGAATCGATAAACTGTTGCTCACCCGATGCAACCTTTAAAATTTGTACCCAACTTTAAATTTTGGTTTGGTTTTGGTTCATGAGTCAGATATATTAGATATTTCAACCAAGGTTTTGGCTTTTGCTAACAGTTGCTCTTGCTCTATATTTGCTTATGTCGCATTGCCAACCTTTGAAATTTTATGACGAATGTAGTGAAGTTTCACTCCCGGAAATGTAGTGAAGTTTCACTATACGGAATAACAAATTAATTTTTACCGGCAAGGTAAGAAAACGAAAACACTTTAAAGTGAGGAACAATTTATCTGCCCTGTTAGTAAAGGCCACTTTACAGCTTACATTAGAAAACGGCCCTAAGGGCCGTTTTCTCATCCAACCTTTAGTTTACCGGCCACTTTATCGTCTCGATATACGACTTTTCGTTTTCTCATCAGCGCATTAATTTCTCGAATCGATAAACTGTTGCTCACCCGATGCAACCTTTAAAATTTGTACCCAACTTTAAATTTTGGTTTGGTTTTGGTTCATGAATCAGATATATTAGATATTTCAACCAAGGTTTTGGTTTTTGCTAACAGTTGCTCTTGCTCTATATTTGCTTATGTTGCATTGCCAACCTTTGAAATTTTATGACGAATGTAGTGCAGTTTCACTCCCGGAAATGTAGTGAAGTTTCACTATACGGAATAACAAATTAATTTTTACCAGCAAGGTAAGAAAACGAAAACACTTTATACCATGTCCCCACCAAAAAGTTAACCAATTCAAATCGAACTTAACCACATCACTAACTATTGCTGTCCACACTGCGGTTTGAGGTTTATAAAACAGTACAAATGTAAAGAACAGTGTTCGGGCCCAAAATCGATTCAGGACTAAATTACTGCAAAAATCGGAGCAAAAACCAATTTTCCGTACTAGATTGAATTTTTTATTTTTGTTTCTGACATTAACTGTTTGACTAAAATATTTTCTACTCATGCAAAATAAGAACGCGAGGCAATATAAGGATAATATATTACATATTTAGGTAATTTTTAGCATTTTAAATATAGTAGAACGTATCTAACACTTAATTTTTTAAAAAGCAAACCTTTTCTACTTTATATAAATTTCATTCCTCATATATTTTTTAACAACTTAAGTAAAGTTCTGCATCCGCCAATTTGTGCAGCCATACATCAAAGAATAACGATGTTACTTTATTGACGCATTGCTATGAAAGAGTTACTTTTTAACAGTGAGATTTGGCTAACTTTCAATTTTTTAACTGAAACCGGTGGTGAACACTAAAAAAACGGCACCAAGAGGGGCATAGCATGAATGAAAAAAACGGAATAGATTTGAAGTCAAGCGGAGTAGGGGAGTAGATATCAAATTTTTTCAAAAATCGGAGTAAATCTAATTGATTTTAGTTGAGTCCAAACACTAGTAGGGAACGAATTCTTCACATTTTAACGCTAATGACCCACAGATGGCGGGCAAACACAGGGTTGTATCAGACTTTCGACGTGGTTTCGAGTTGGTTAGCATTTAACCATCTCAGTGAAATGGTTAAGTGCTGTCATTTTTATATGGCGAAACTACGCTAAATCAAGTGGGTTATCGGGATAACCAACTTAGTAGCCATAACTACGTGGTTAACTTCGGTGGGGACATGGTATTAAAGTGAGGAACAATTTATCTGCCCTGTTAGTAAAGGCAACTTTACTGCTTACATTAGAAAACGGCCCCAAGGAAATAAAAAAAAAATAAAATTAAAAAAACTAGAATCGCCCGAGCAGGGACTTGAACCCTGGACCCTTGGATTAAAAGTCCAATGCTCTACCGACTGAGCTACCCGGGCACTTGCCACTCTCCTATCAAATATTCGTTTTGTCAACATACCATTCATACTGCTAGGTTTTTCACCACTGATGGTTGTTGTACGAGCTACAATTATACCAGATTTATGTTTCGTAAAATAACCTAATTTTTTCTCAAGAGATGTCGCACTACCAGAGAACGTTTATACAGAGAACGTTTATAAATGAGAAGGCGCATTTCCAGTGGACCGTTTTTGTTGCGCAAAAATTTTGGGGGGGTGCAGTCGGCCAAATCAGAGAACTTAGATCAGAGAACATATAAGAACGAGAAGGTACAAACTACTCAGTGGAAATCGTGTAGTATGGAATTTAACATTTTTGTAATGTCATAGTAGGGAATTTAACAGAGGCATTTGGAACGCAAATAATTCTGTTAAATTCCGAGGTAGAAATAGAAAAAATAATGTTTAGCAACAGAAAATATGTTTTGCCAGCAGCATCTTGCAACATGTGTGTATAAAGAAGTTGCATGCTTATAAAAACCAAAAACCTGCCAAACCTTCGTTTCAAAATGGCCTTTTTCATTTTTAATTTATTTTTATATGATTATATTAATAAATGACTAAAATTAGAAATAAATGTATTGCCTTGTACAAAGTTGATATTCTGGTCGTTTTTTGTTTGTTTTGTAAGTTTTTTTTAAAAAGTGGCATACCTAACTCCGTTGTTTTTGGTACTAACACGTTCAAATTTTTAGTGCAAGTGTATTTTAATATACATACATACATATCTTACTAAAATCTGTGAAAAACACAGTTTCGAAAAAATTGTTGGTTAGGGCCTTTGTGAATTAAGGTATCGACCGTGCAAACTGAAGTTCCCGAAATATTTAGGAGTGTCTCATTTCTGTAACGATTTTTTTACGAATCTTCAAAGAAAATTATATAAAGTGGTTGACACGAACTCGTAAAGAAATTTCTGTACGAAAAATAGAGAAAATTCTGCAAGAAGTTATTCACATAGCAGCATTATTTTCATTCTTTCACCGATTTTTTTTCCGAAATTTCATAAAAGAACCGAAGTGTGAACATACTTTTCATTTCATTTCATTTCAGAAAATTCGGCAAAAAATCGGATGAGATCTTTACGAATTTTTTAAAATTTCTCTGCAATTCAAAATACGCTGAAAAAATTTTTTGCACGGGATATGCATATGTACGTACATACTTCTATTAAATTTTCCTAAATTCTCGGTTCATGGTCTATGCGAAAACAGTCTTTTATTTTTATATCAAATATGTGTAAAATCTTTGTACATACAAATGAAAATAAATTGCATCAAAAGCTTTTAATTTTTTAGCAACGATTTCTGAGTATATACCTATATATCGTCGTTTAAAGTGTAAAACCGCGTATCAACAAAATGCAAAACCGCGTTTGTGAATTTGTAGAAATTATTTTCTGGAGCGTAAAAACACTCATATTTCAAAATGGTTCATTTTTTTTATAAAGCAATCGCATTTCTGGCTAGTATATTTCCGGACGAATGGATAAGGATTGAGCTAAGAGCTTGTGTGAGCAAATCCAGTTTTTGGCAGCCAATGTCAGTTACGCGGTTTTGCAGAATCACGATACGCGGTTTTGTACTTTAAACGCGAATATGTATATATGTACTTAATGGAAATTGATTAGGTATTTTTAAAAGCAAATGGTACAATAAAAATTTTAATATAAAATAAAAATAAAAAAATTGTGCTCCAACTGGGATTCGATCGCTATCAAAAATAACCACCGCATGCGAAAAGTAATCGCGTCACCTCTAGCATTCACGCCACGGGACACGTTCGAAATCGCCCTCTTAATCGGCACTTTGTATAAGCGTTCTACAAACATCAAAACGAAATACCTCTGTACATACATACAAATACTACAATGAAAAACATACAGACGCCACGTTTACTTTTCCCCGAACTCCCGCTTCTAACGAACAAGAAATTCATTCATAAAGCAAAAACTTGCATTCATAAACTCGCGCGCACCCTGCACACTTGCCCCGCTACAAGCATCATCCGTCCACAAGTTGATTTTCGGCGCGGCGATGACAAAATCTAAAAATCTAAAATTCTATCAACCACCGCGCCGATTGGAAAAGTGGCAACAGCGGTCAAAATCCCCCTTCCCCTTGCACACTTCTGTGATCAAGAAAAAATATTTTTTCCGTTGGTTATTGAAATCATGCATCTGTGCCGACAAGTGCGCAAAATTACTTCGCTTTCGTTTCCCCCGTCTTGTCAACGAATCTTCTTCTTCTTCAATAACATCGCAAGCTACAGAAAAAGCAAAAATCGAATTTGGTTCAAAAGTTCAAACCACCAAATTATTTATTTCATTTTTATAAATACATGAAAAACCACAGCATCGGTTCGGTGTTGAACTGTGACCGTATCGGCAAAGCATCATCATAATTGCTTCGCCTATACCAACCATGCCACAGCACATCTTGAATGTTTCGCATCTTACAAGCTACATGTATGATTCCAATTGCCAATATGAATTCAAAAATTTTTACTTTTTCGTTGACATATCTACATCTACGTACCAAAGAATATATGTGCGTACCTGTGGCTTTTGCTTATACGAATAAGCGAAAATGACCTGAAAACCTACCAAAACCTATAAAAATTTTATCCAAAATAAAAAACTAATTTTTATTATTGATATGTAGGTAAGAAAAAATCCTGAAATGAAATAAATGTATATTTTAATAAAATAAATAACAATAAAATTAATAACATTAAAAAAAATCTACGAATGGAACAAGAATTACGAATTGCCTGGCTTTCGCCTTAAGACAAATTCTCACACGATCAAATCAATTATTATTGATGATCATTTTGGTTTACCACCAAATTTTCAGCAGTTTTCCAAAACACGATCAATCCACCTAAGTACATAATTGAATCGTATGTCAACGGTTTTGAAAAACTTGGCTCCTGTCCATAGTTACATGCATCTACAATACAAATACATACATACATACTATTAATAGTAATACTATATTAATGCTAGTTAATTGATAAAATTATAAAAATAGTCGTGCGATTGTTAATTGTTTTAACATAACAATAATTAAAACTCATGCAAATTCTAATATTCTTGAAACCAATAAAAACTATTAATGCCATACATTTTTACCAATTTTACCATTTTTTAACTAACATGCATACTAACTACATAACAAATCGAACTCATGCTTATTTTTGGGCTTTATGTTTTTTTTAAATTTTTTTTTTTATTTTTTTATTTTTTTTTATTTGAACAATACTACTAATATGAATTGCTACCATTGTACTAATTAACAATACTAACTACAGAAAAACACGGCATGCTTTTATTCTGGTTTTATATTTATTTTATGTTCTTACATCTAAAAAGGACTATAGCTTGCAATTTGCAGAGTTTACATTTAATTTAAATACGGCTGATGCATGGAGCAATAAAAAAAAAATTGTGTGCTCGGAGCAGTCAACAAAAAAAAAAAAAAAATGTGCTCGGAGCAGTCACAAAAAACAAAAAAAAGGGGCTCGGAGCAGTCGCAAAAAAAATTAAAAAAAAATTTTAAAAAATTAAAAAAAGGGGGAAAAAAATAACGAAGACGAAAAGTAAAAAAAAATATGTATAAAAAAAGTAAAAAAATATAAAAAAAAGTAAAAAAACTACAAAAAAAGTAAAAAAGAAAATATAAAAAAATAAAAAATTAACTACTTTGTCACTGTAAAAAAATAAAAAAAAATAAAAATAACAAATATTAAGTAGTTAATTTTTTTAATTTGTCACGTTTGCGACTCTGTATGGCTGCAGTATGGAGCTCTGATGTCTGCCGAGCTAGCCATTTCGAGTTTTTATATAGCAAAACGGTGACCATAAAATCTAAAAATTTTTCGCGATGCTCGGAGCAATCGCCTGCTTCAACAAACCACTCAGGATAAATTACAAGGGTTCTACTTCGCGGCGCTGAGACAATAAAAGACTTTATAGCGGATTTGTGGGCGTGCTTTGAGAATATTTCGTTGTACAGGGACATCTGCATTCGACATATCTCAAAAACACGATCTTCAGGGTTTACTAATCTGAGGTCAGAAGCGTCTTTATAATTAAAAAAAAGAAAAAAAAATAACGAAGACGAAAAGTAAAAAAAATATGTATAAAAAAAGTAAAAAAATATAAAAAAATTAAAAAAAACTACAAAAAAAGTTTAAAAAATGTAAAAAAAAATATATTGCATAATTTTTTCATATTTATTACCATATCTACGTTTTGCAATCAAAGCATATCTTCGAACAACAATTTTCATATATTTTAAATAAATCATTGCTGCAAACAAGAAAAACGTGCATATACACATTTCTTTCATGCACCCGCAATCATTCGCAACATCTTACACACCACACGCAACATATTTAACAGAGAACATACACAAAAAATGTTAAAAACGTCTGTGGACATGTTAAAAGCGTGTGTTGAAATTCCATAGTGGATCCATTTCAGACGACAATATTTCCCCTCAAAAAATATGCACCTTCTCGTTGTTAAATGTTCTCTGGTTTGACAATTCACACGGCTATTCGTAATTGCTGCTTCTCTGTTTTAAACGTTCTCTGGTGTATTTGCTCGACATCTCCTCAAAATTTTTGCGCAATAACAACGGTGACAACGGTCACTGGAAATGCGCCTTGTTAAATTAAATGGATTCATATTCTAGTTCAGCAGCCTTAAATTCATCTAAAAAGTTTAATTTTAGTGTTAAAATAGATATAAAGTAATGTTACTATATACTAGTGGCCTTTTTTGATTTTTCCTAAATACATTTTCTAAGTTAAGAAATATTACTTATCTGCTATTTTCTGCGGGTAGTCTTTTCACACTATATTAGCCAAATTTCTAAGCTTTCAATTGAACAAAGAATAATAACGCGATCTCTGCCGGGGATAGAACAAATTCCTTAATATTCACAAAAATTAAAAAAAAAATTGAAAACCGCTATTTTCATTACATTTAAATTGAACTTTTGCTTAATAAAATGATACAAAAAAAATGTATCCTTAAAAGCATTATTACCTTCTGTATGCGGATGGATCACCTTTTTTAAGATTATAATGCAGAAATCAAAATATTAACCTAAAACCGTCCCGAACTTTCTAGAGAGCGAAATTTTATTTATAAGTAGCGTTAGAATATTCTGTTTCCGGTCAACGATGAGCGTTCGCTGTGCAAGTTCGAAAAGTGAGGGGGACTGGGAAATGTTATTTGGAATGTTCTCTATCGAAAGTGACAAATTTTTTAAGTTTTCTTCAAAATTTTGTCAAATTGATTTTCGGCCGCCTAAATCGTGCATCGCGAGATAAAAAAAAAACGATTCAATCTTTCCGTTCCGAAATGGTCTAAAGAGTGTAAGACTCAGTTTTAAATATCGGAGTGATATAATTGATGAATACATATGTATCCCCCTTTTAAAAACACATTTATATATACTTTAATCTAAGCAACTCCCATATACATATATGTATGTCTGCATACCAAATTTCAAGTTCATGTGATTTATGGTTCCCAATTTATGGCTAATTAAAAATTCCAGGCCCATGCTCCACGTTCTGTTTTACAAACTCATGTATACAAACTTTGCTATAAGCACCTACCACGGATATGTATTCATACCAATGTTCATCTTATTTCACGCCTGTGCCACGCCCCTTTCAAAAACTCATCTATATATACCTTACTATAAGCACCTACCGTAGATACGTCTGCATACTAAATTTCAATTTCATGTGACATATGGTTCCGAAGTTATAGCTGATAAAAATTTCCATGACTATGGGATGTGCCACGCCCCCTTTTATAAAATAATTTATATATACCTTACTATAGGCTCCTGCTGTAGATATATCTGCACTCCAAATTTTAAGTTGATGTGACTTATGGCTCCGAAGTTAATAGTTGGTAAAATTTTCCACCGCTATGGGATGTCCCGCGCCCCTTTTTATAAACTCATTTATATATACCTTCCTATAAGCGTCTACCATAGATATGCCCGCATACCAAATTTCAAGTTCTTGGGACTTACATTTCCGAAGTTATAGCTGATAAAAAGGTCCACTCCTGTGGGGTATACCACGCCCCTTTTTACAAACTCATGTATATATATATATAAGCACCTATCGTATATATGTCTGCATACAAAATTTCAATTTCATTTGCCTTATGGGTTTGGAGTTATAGCTGATAAAAATTTCCACGCCTATGGGATGAGCCTCGCCCCCTTTTGCAAACTCATTTATATATACCTTAACATAGGCACCTGCCATAGATACGTCTGCGTACCAAATTTCAATTTCATGTGACTTATGGTTTTGAATTTATAGCTGATAAAATTTCCACGAATATGGGATGTGCCACGCCCCCTTTTGCAAAGCCATTTATATATACCTTACTAGGACCACCTACCATAGAGATGTCTGCATACCAAATTTCAAGTTCATGTGACTTATGGTTCCGAAGTTATAGCTGATAAAAAATTTCACGCCTACGGAATGTGCCACGCCCCTTTTTACAAACTCGTTTATGTAAACCCTCGTATAAGCACCTACCATTGATATGCCCGCATACCAAATTTCAAGTTCGTGGGTCTTATGGTTCCGAAGATATGGCTGATAAAATATTCCACGCCTATGGAATGTGCCATGCCCCTTTTTACAAACTCGTTTATATATACCCTCCTATAAGAACCTACCACTGATATGTCTGCAAACCAAATTTCAAGTTCGTGGGACTTATGGTTCCGA
>NW_016173669.1:0-11687 GCF_001687245.7 Rhagoletis zephyria
AGCACAGCCAGCACAGCAGTCAATAGCCGGCCGCCAGCGTCGTTATTGTGGCGGCAGCTAGCTAGCTACGATGGTAGGCAACAACAAATGCATTCTGCTTTATTGCTGTATTCGCTCTTCGCATTTCATTGACATGGACATGAATACGTCAAGTTCAAATGACTTCCTGCAGCGTATGTGACGTGTAGAACTAATTGTTCACTTGGCAAGTGCTGACGCTGTCCGCCAGCAAATCACAACAACAACAACAGCAGCAACAGGCAACCAACCAGGCAGTCATCCATCTAAGCTTGGTGGCTTGATAGCCATCCGATGCCGGTCGATGGAGATGACATAAATCAGTTTTGCAAGAAATCAGTATGGATGCGCATGTGCGAACGGACAATAAAGTGTGTTACAAGTGTAAATCAAGTGGCTCAGATTAGACTCACATCGAAAGTTTAGAAAAAAACACATACAACTTTTATTTAATTAAAAGCGTGAGCGCCACCTGCAGCGACACCTAGTGGTCAAATGAATGCGGCTTGAGTGCACTGAGACTATCAAAAGATTTGAGCAAAAAAATTACTAAATTTGGAGGCAAAGTGTTAAAGTGTGTGCGCGTGTAATTAAATATTAAGCAGACAAATTAAAAAAAAAAAAACAAAAAAGCAACGAAAGACTTAAGCAACAAACTTGCAGTGGAATAGCAAGCGACAGCTTATGCGTTTGCGTGAGATTTTCTTAACAACACCCAAAAACGGAGTTAATTGCTCAGCCAGACACACACAGCTAATGCCCGCTGGACTAATATGGTCATAGTTTTGTAACAAATACGCTGACGCAGAGAAATATCTAAAAGCTGTTAAAGTAAAACTCCGAAAACCGTTTGTGGATTTTTATTATGACAAGTTAATTTTTGTTTGTAGACGTAGACGTAGAGGCAGCGTTAATTGCTTGCTGACTGTCGCTGTAAATTGCTCATATTTTAAAGCTAATTTTTCAGGGAATTTGAAGTTTCGAAATAGACATTTTTTGAGTGCAAATAACTAAATTGTTGATGCGCTAGGCACATCATTATTTACTTATTTAGGTGCAAGGCCGTACAAAGTGGAGGGCGCTATATCCAAGCAAGTATACAGAGCTTTGTAGAAGATTCAGCTAGAGCAAAATTCATTAAATATTGCTCAGAGCGTTTGACTTAACCAGCTGGTTTTGTGATGGCTTGCAATTTTTGGCGAAATGAAGATTGAAATCGGTAGTATTCCCATTTTAAATGAAGAATATTTTTAAATAAAATGCACTTGAATAATAAACAAATACTTTAAGACTCCATAGCTTTGAAAAAAAAATTTTCATAAAATTTTTATTACCAGAAAATGAAGGCAAGCAAACCATGATAGGTCTCACTTTCAGTAGGGTTATCTTGCTAGGGTTAAAAAAGACGGTTCCACTATTCTAGGACCAAAAAAAAAACACCCAGGCCATTTGATATATACAATGTCTGGCACTCTTCTGTTAGATTTTTGGTAGCCTAAGATAAATGTGTAAATAGATAGATATGTTTATACATAACAAATGAACTCTATGGCGTTAAAATGCTAAAATTATTGGCCAGAAATTGCACACAATTGGAAAAATTTTCAAACTTGTGAAAATTTGTTTCGGATTAACCAATTGAAATTGCATTATACAAATAAGTAAATTAGTATTTTTTTTTTTATAAACAACTTTTTTCCTAACTTTTAATTTTCATTTAGTTTTATACCTTTAAACTAAAGCTTTCTTAAAACTCTTTCTTTTGGCACCGATATCGAAATATTTTCCACAACTTGTGCATATGTAATTTTTTTAATTTCAAATTTTCAAATCGCACAAAAATTTCGCTAAATTTAGAACTATTTTTATTTTGTCGCAAACGCCTGGCAGCGGATGCCATTGCCAGGAAGGATGCGTATAAATAAGTTCGTCTACTGAAATTTTGGTTTCTGAAATTTTTGTTTAAAATAGCTTAGCTATTCATCTGTAATTTAAACATTATTTATGTAGTTATTTATATATTAGGGTAGAAATGTGCGCAAAAATCCGGTTTAAATCTGCAATTTTTTATAATAACAGAAACATCAATAAATTTAAAATCGCAAACTTTTTCATGCCATAATTCGGTTAACATATTTTATAACCATAAACAAAATAACTAATCTACAAATATTTATTACTACCCAAGATCACTGATCATTGATCTCAAACCCAAAAACGAACATTGCTACATTCGAAGTGGGACAAGTGCATGAAAAAAACAAAACAAACAGCCAATTTAAAAGACAACCGCATAAAAGTGCACCAAAAAAGGTGATATGTTAACAAATTAATTTCAGAAAAAGGCTCAAAACATAAATCGTAAAAATTAAAAAAGAAAAAAACCGCAAATCAAATAATAAAACAGCGAACACACAAATCAACAAAGCAACAAAAGTGAGCACAACAAATCGCTTAATTGTGTACGAGTACGTTCAGCGTGCAGCGCGTGTCTGCGGCCCACGGCGAAGCAGCTATTGCTGTGAATCCAAACAAAAAAAATCACCAGGCGTTTAAATCATGAAAACCACAAAGCTAATGAACTAGCTATATTTGGTGAGGAATTGTGGAATATACTCGCACTAATCTAGACACTTGACGCTTACAAATAGAAGAACAAAAAAAAAACTCGAGGCAATAAGATTGTCTTACATCAACTTTGAAGAGGTTTAGCAAATAATTTTGTTGAAAAAAATGTCGTCGGCGACGATTGCTTTGGGTCATAAAAATCCCAGCCACACGACCAGCGGCACGCAACAGCAGCCGAAAAGCAACAGCAATCAAATAAAACCTACCAGCTGCAACAAAAATAGTAACAACATGAGCAACGCGATCAGCAATCAGCAGCTCCTTAGCAATTCCACAACAAACCTGAGCGACTCAAGGTCCGATCTAACCAACCCGGCGGCGCCTACGCCCTGTCAACGTTTAAGGTATGCAACTAATTTCATAAAAACATAAACAGAAAAATTTTCTATTAAAATTCATATGTGTAAATTTTGTTTCTAACATATTTCGGTTTAATTTTATGCGCGTCTTCAGCATTAAAATAGCAAAATTTATGATTTTCTTTAAACATTACCAAATCTGGCATTCTCGCCATTTGAGGTAACGTGTAAATTACTTTTGCACAAATTGGGCATAGATTGTCATTAACGCTTAACTTTGGGCCAATTTGTGTTTTATTATTAATCTTATTTTTTTCGGAGAATTTATGCTTGTCGATTAATTATTTATTTCTTCTTTGCCTCCCCACTTGGTCAGAGCACTTCATAGTTAATTATTAATCTTTTTATATATCACACATTTGATGACTTAGTGATTACATACATATATAGGCGAGTAGTACATAAGTACATTTTGTTTATAGAAATAGGACAGGCAATAAAATTTCGAATATGTAGCTATAAATGATTTGATGAGAATATTTTTAATTGATGATGAAACACTTACCGCTCACAGCAACTGAAAAGTAAGAAAGAGGAAGAAATTAGTGAAAAAAGTAGAAATATGTAGATATAAGTTTAAAAGTTTACAAACGCGAATATCTTTCAATAAATTAAATATAAAGAAGATGCTCATTTAAGTCTCCTGGAGTATTGCACTGGACCCTAAATAAGCTCTTATTTTTGCATAATTTCATTTCATAAGAGATTGAACTTCATACCGCCATAGATTAGGAATGTTAGTCCCGAGATCCCGGACTTTTTTAAGTCCCGAAAATCCCGGGATTATTTGCTAAGAATTCCGGGATTTTCGGGATTTGTAATTTGCAATGGTGGCAATAATAGAATGCCTCATGTTGACCAGTTTTCGCTATATTTCTTTTGTTTATTTAATATATTTTTTTATATATAGCTAGACATATTATACATACACATAACACCGTGCGGCAGGTAATTTTACACACAAAAAATCAATATATTCGTGAAGCGATGGCCCAAAAATATTGTAAAATTGCGTTTTTTAGCTTTTCTCTCTAACGTCAGGATTTTTTTAAAAGGACTTTGAAAATTGAATAATATGAGTGATTCTGAAAATGGTTTAAAAAATTTAGTGCAGTGTACTTAGGAAAACAGTATGGGTATCAAATTAAAGAGAAAATTCTATAGAGAAAGAACAGATTAAATTGTTTGGTGCATAAGGTATTGGAAATGTCCTTAAAAATTGTATCCTTGAATATCCTTGAAATTTTGCAATATTTATTTGAAAAAAATTATATGTTAAGGACTAATATAAACTCGACAACGTCCTCGAATATAGTTCTTCTAACTTTATTAGCTTAAAAAAATTAAAAAAAAAATTAAAAGGGCATTTCATTACCTGTCCTTGTAAACCCAAAAAAAATTTTAATTTTTTTAATTTAGAATCTATCATATCTTTGAAATTATAAAGTTCTAATAAAAAAATTCTAAAACTTAAAACGCAGTTTTACTATATTTGGCCCATAGTGTCGTGAGTATATTGTAATTCTGACATGATTGAAAGTACCGCCATATATTTTGTTGGCAAACATAAGCTCTCCCGCTTATGTCATGTCATGATTTTGTTTTCATTTTTGTAAAGTTGCTTACAAAACTTATGATTGCTATACATTTTGCTTCCACCTTTTTTAAGATTTACACATTTAGTGTCGTCAAACTAAAAATGGGACAAAAAAACGCACCAAGCACCAAACTCAAAAATATTTGCGTTTTAAATAAATAACATTTTTGTATTTAGTGCGAAAAGCAACAAGTAGTCAACAGTGATCCTAACTAGTGTTTTTTTGGTAGTCGGGTGCAATAGAATCAGATTTTTACTGATGAGGGAAGAAAAAGTTCTGTACAGCAGCATACAAATTAATATTTTATAAAACTTATTACATAATTAGCTTATTTCCACGTTAGTTTAGTCATTTATTTCTTTCTTATTTGTAGTGAAATGTTCCGTCGTTCGATTGCCAGCAGCGTACAATCAACTTCGCGTGAAAATACCTATGAAGAGGTAAGTAACCGCCGTGTACACTTTTACGCAGTACAAAAGAAATATAATGGATACTTAAACAATTTGACAAAATGGTTAACAAAAGAAAAAACGAACATAAAATGTTTATACTTAGATATGTAAATATATACTCAAACTCTTCATTCCCTTTCTAGGGGAGAAATTTTAAGATTTCAAAAAATATATATGAGCCATTGTATAAGAGTATTGTTATGCAAATGCCACATGGGCAAGAGCTGCAATAGAATTTCGACTGCGCCATCAAATGGTGTGTCTGTGTGATGATAAACCAGTTACAAATATAATTTCTACACACATTTTCAGTTTAGCGAAACACTCTAGTTTCACAAAAAAAAAAAACAATTATGCAACAAGAACTACTGCATATGTATATATTAGTGTCCGACCGAAGCCGAAGCCGAAGCCGAATATTAAGTACTATTCAATATTCGGCCGAACACCGAAGCCGAAGCCGGACGTGGAAATTAAGTTTAACGTTTCAAAAATAACACCGTGCGATAGTAAATTTTACATACAAAAAAAAAAAATCAATGTATTCGCGAAACTATGGGCCAAATATAGTAAAGCTGCGTTTTCAGTTTTTCACTCTGGTATCAGGATATTGTTTAGAAGGACTTCGATTTTTGAAAAATATGATTAATTCAAAAAACTATTTAAAAAATTTAGTGCAATGAAAAAAAAAAACATTATGGGTATCAAATTAAAGAGAAAAATCTGTAGAAATAAAGCCAGTCAAATTTTTTTGGTGCATGAGGACTATTAACTATTGACAATGTCCTTTTAAAATGGTATCGTTGAATATCCTTGAAATTTTGCAATAATTATTTAAAAAAAATATATGCTACGGACTAATATGCTCTCGACCATATCCTCGAATTTTGTCCTTCTACTTTTATAAGCTTAAAAGAATTAAAATAATTAAAAGACCATTTTCAATACCTATTAGTCCACGTGAACCAAAAAATCTAATAAAAAATCTGCCAAATATTCCGAACAGCGAAGCCAGGCCGAACCTTCGGTCGGACACTAGTATATATGTATGTATTACATACAGAGTTTTCTTCTCTTTTTTCCTTTTCAATATTGAAAAGCATACATATATACATAAGTAGAACGTATTTTGAGTTTGCAACAGGCAGTTATATAATAGACCCTGCAAAAATCGTTGCACCACGTGGTCCATTTGTGCCGAATTGGAGTACTTACAAAATGCTCTTCTGTAATGCAGTAGCGGACCAACTCGTGCCTCTTCAACAGCTTATTATTACCCGATCGTTGTCCGTGTTTTAACGATCTTAAACCCTACACGATATTGGGCTGTGGCCTAAAGGTAGGTATGTACTCCATGGAGTAATCCCTTGGAATCGTTTTGTGCTACTCTGATTTAATGCAGGGCAGGAGTATATGTTCCTGCTCTAGGACATCGCAATATTAATTGGACCATATTTGTGATATGCATTTCGGTTAATTTTGGGAGTACTCCTTGACTCTTAGGGAGTACTCTTTATATGCCTGCATGGAGTAGTCACGATTTTTGCAGGGTTAGGATTGATAAGCCACTACGTAAATATGTACTTCCATAAGTATGTATGTATGATGTCCCCATAAACATATGTACATAGGTGAAAATTTCTTTATTGAGTGCTACGCTGTCATTTCGGTGTTGCGCCTGCGCGCCATCGTCCTTTTCCTAAGTGATGACGCACTTTCCCTACAAACTAGCAGCTGCTCATCTGTGCGGCAGCTTCTTGGGGTTACTTCTGTTTGCTGCTTTTAACCTTAACAAGCATACTCGGCAGCTGAACTACCCCCAAGTGCAAGACATTTTCAATTTTCAATATATTTGCATTGCTTCTTTTAATTTTTTTTGCTGTCATTGAACCTTTCAGTATCGAATTCTCTTGAATGCTGCGCCACTAGAGTGTTGTATCTACTATGTACCCTGTAGGAAAAAACGTGTATTAGCTGATGCTCTTTTCATCCATTCGAAGCTATTTAGAAAAAGTTCTAACTTATCTTAAAAATATACGTGATTTCGCGGCTTCATAGGCAGCAACATATGTACATATTTTTCTTGCAAATTCACTAAAATGACAGGACTTAAAAAACACTTGCATTTCCCGGCAGGGAAGTATTCATGAATACATGCGCCTGTGTGTGGCACGAATGCCTAGCAATCGCTGCACATCTGCTCTGGCGAGAAGGACTCCAAAAATGGAGACAAGCATAGATAATTGCGACTGCTCTTGTTCGTATCCATTTTATTTTTATTTTTTTTTTTTGTATTGTACTCATCACTGCATATTTTCCCGGCCTTTCTCCGCATTGCTTTTGGCGCACAAATTGGAATGTGTCGGCTGTAGAGCCTTCTATTGTATCCATGCACTTTATCATTTGCAGATAATTTTCTACGTACAAGAAAAGTTAAAAGAAAACCAGCCGAGTTATGCGCATATGTATGTAAGTGTCTTTGTGTAAGTGGAGAAATAAATTTAGCGTCAACCTCCGTACTTTTTATGCAATGGGGAATTTGTCAAGCGGCATAAGTACCTGAATGTACATACAGATACATGAAATTAGAAAACATCTGTCTCTCTGTCTTTCTATGGCTCATGCATTCCTCATCAATCCAATTCAGGTCAGTTCGATTACCTTTTTTCACTACATATGTACATACACAGTCATTTAGGTTCACGTGTAGTACCTTGGCGGCCTGACTCATTAACACATTCCATTAGGACGACTAGAGGTTGTCGGCGTTGGCCGCCATTAAGTGATCTCAGGAAACGATGTACTTCAGGAATTTAATTCTGTTGACAGAATAATTCCTCTGTGTTTGACGCTGATTGCCTCCTTTTCAAGTTTTAGGAAAGGACGCTTGCTGTATGGCTGAAAATTTTGTATCCACTTTTTTAGCCACTTTTTGAATTTCCCAAGAACTATGGCTTGTTTTAATTTTGCCAAAAAAAAAATATGTCCAGTTTAGGAATTGGCCAAAAGTGTGGCCCGCTTGTGATATCATGAAAATGTATGTCAAGTTTTTGAATTACCAAAATATTTTGTCCATTTTTTAAGTGAGCAAATATTTCAGTGCCAATTTCTACACTGAGCCAAAAGCACAATGATTTTTACAACCAAGTTGTGGCTTGATTTTTTTATGGTCAATAAGCCGACTGTAAGAAATGTGATTCAAGTTGAACATTTGAGAACAAATTCGTTCGCATTTATAAAGCGGCTGTAGCTGAGTGTGTAGAGATGCTTGCTGTTATTTGCTAATCCTGTCAGAGGCAACATGTTAAAGTGATAATAAAATTTTTTGTTTTGTATCTCCGAATTATGAAAAAGCATCTGTAAAGTGCAGAACATAAACTTATTCAAACGAAAAGTCGCCAACCAATAGTTTGGTTAATGTAAACAAAATTGTGGTTAATATTACCATAGCATTGTTGAAAATATCAACCAAGGCATTGTTAAAATTAACCAAAAATCACGTTGATTCCTTTTCAAGTTTGAATTTGGTAATATTAACTAATTATTGGTTGACTTTTCTCTCAGTGTATGTGCAATTTTAAATGGCATTAAAACTTATGTCCAGTTTTTAACTGTCGAAACCAATTTTTTTAGTAAGAAAATTTATGTCCAATTTTTTATTTGCTAATAAACTATGGACCAAGTTTACTAAAAAAGTATGTCCTGTTTCTACTTTTCAGCGTTTAAAATCAAGTCATTGTGCTTCATTTGTTCTTTTAATAGTTTTTGTATGGAGTTATTCGCTTCGTTAATTTGGATTTTAGAGCCATGCCTAGGCATCTCAACAATTGTTTAGTTCCTTTCTCAGAACTCAGAAGAAAATGGCGTTCAAATATTGCAGTGATGCAAGAGAGTGTTTAGAATTTTCGATTTCGTTAATTGGGTCGTTTTACTTTTTGACTCAATTAACTCAAATTATTTATCTTTTTTGCTTATTACAGTAAAAAACCAAAAAAGTTTTGGATCGTAATAAATTAATTTTTTTTTATTTGTTCCATGAAATACGCGTTTTTTTTTTTAATCCTATACATTTATCTGATCTCAAAAAATAATAAAAGTTTGATATTTTTTCTAGAACTTCATATTTTTTTATTGACAATTATGTGCAATTAAAAGAATAATAAAACTTTTAACGTTCATGCATGCGGCCGAGTGTAAGACAAAACGGAATGAAGATTAAAATGAAAATTAGGCACTTAATAGCCTGCAACATTGCCAGCGTGTGCGAGCCGGAGTGTGCGTGCGTGCTTTTGTGCATCAAATGCAACATAATATGCGTTTGTTAATATTCCATTACATGTTTACTATTTAGCTGTTGCATGTTGCATCTTCCACTCCGGCACCTCGCCATGAGTGAGAGGCAACCAGCCAGGCGCGTCGTAGAGAACGGGGGGGAACAGCACCGCCATCATAACCTATTCGGTCGCTTAGTTGCGCAAAGTGGCATGTCGTGTGGCAACAAAGTATGTATTTGATAGAAGTAGAAACAAAGGAAAGAGCAGAGAAACAAAAAAAAAAAAACAGAAAGTGATGCATTCTCGCTACGCAATGCGAAATTATTTGCAATTTTATGCATTTCACAAAAAACCGACAAACATGGCGTAAAGAAAAGGCAGATGTTTGATTTATAACCAGCCGACTGACGACTGCAACATGCCACATTGCAAACGTTTGTAAGCGTCCCCTAGTAAGTACGGCGCTCGCTAATGCCACATTAACTAAGCTGAGTATCGGCTAAGAAGCACTTGCAACACAAACAGAGTGGCGTGTGTGTGTGTAAGTTTCCCCATCGGCGAGTTTGTGGTCAACGCGTTGGGGTCTGCTTCTATGGTTTTCACACACACACACACACAAGTCATTGCATTTTACTGCAAATAAAGGCCATGCAGGTCTACATTTCGAAGCTGCGTCTGCGCAACCGCCGCCATGTATCCATCCAACTGGATGCATCTCGCTTGCTACTACTTTGGCATTTGTTGTCTGCTTTTGGCGCTTATCTTTGGCTTCGCCACGCTTCGTTGTCTCATTGCGACATTTACCTGACTACTTATTTTATAAAATTCTCTGTCACGCTGACTATTTGTTAGTAGCAGACATTTTCTCGCACAGCTGCGTAAATTTTTTTTCCCCCTCATTTTGACATATCACATGTCCCTTGGTGGTGGTGGTGGTGGTGTTGCTAATGCCGGCCATTGCCCGTCTCTGGCTGATGATCTTGGTCGTCGCGCTCGATTTGGCGCGCGTACTCATTCTTGTACTCGATTCTTTGCAATTGTAGGGCAATGCGGTTGATAGCCTACTATTTTGGCTAATGATACCACAACTTAAATAGTTGCTCGACGAAATTGGTAGTCTTTTGCATTGTTTGAATTTGTTAGTATGGCTGGAGAGAGTGAAAGAGATGGGGAGACGCCGAGTAAACATAAATTTGTTGACAAAATAAGAGTTTTGTTTACAGTTTTATTGAAATTTTGGAAAAGTTTCATTATAGTTAATACATATGGAATTTTAATTTGTTCGATTACCGTTAGTAAGTCTTTATATCTTACAATTTTGTACACATTAACTCTTTTGATGCCATTTTTAATATAGTTATACGGAAGTTCAGTTAAAGCCCAAAAAAGCCCATCATCGTTGGAGTTGAAGACTTAAAAGCTCTACAATAACTTTTTCGCTGTTGGTCTCTGAAGACAAGAATTATGTTTGAAGCGGATAGTTCATGTCGAGAGACTGGAGGCGGCCTGATACATCGTAATTCCAGTTGTATACATTCAAATATGGCCGCACGAATGTGGTCTGATGGTATTTTGTCCCTGTGGCGGCGAAGAGCAATCTTCAAGGCATTAACTGTCTCATATTTTTACTCGATACTTGGGCCTCGAGAAGGAATCATGTCTGTGTGGCCACTGTTGCGAAGAAATTAGGCTTTAAATTTTTTTTCATAACAACGTTGAATTCCGCAAACTTTATACGATGGTGCCGAGCCTTATTGAAATGTGCAAACGTTCTTCCAAATTGGTTTGCGGACTTGTTTTACTTTTAAAGATCCTCGGTCTGTTTCTTATTGAGCCTTTTCCATAAAGATCATGAGACTTAACATACGTCTCAATTGGTCCATATGCTACTTTTTGCATGTCAATTTTACTTAGTACGTTGTAGGGAGCCGTTTCTGTCCATTTTTTAAAACTAATTTTCAAATAATAGGCTCAAAAATACCATCATATCGAATCGGACACTGACGCTACTTATTCCCTATTTTAAAATCCTATTAGGATCAGCTAACGTCATCAATTGCGGCGGCTTCAGTTATGAATATTTTTAACGGCTTTAAGTCAAAGGCCTTATTTAACATTTCTTGGGTTGCGCTGCTCACAGCACCTGATGTACGCAGGCAAGCGAGTCTCTTTACTATTTCGATTAATTTTTTATTGCACCTTTTCTCCACTGATTCCCACCAGACAAGGACTTCATAAGATATGATTGGTCGGATTATTGTGGGATGCAGACTATGGCCTTAGTAAGTCATCTTCTAGTAGAGTGAACTCTGAGCTGGGTTCTGTCGCTATATTTCAGAAGCTTTGCAATGGGTTCTC
>NW_016173670.1:0-6600 GCF_001687245.7 Rhagoletis zephyria
ACAGAAAAACAGTGATTAAAAGTCAGCATAAAATAAAACACAGATTTCCCCTGTTAAACAGAGATTGAAAAGTCAAAACACAAATTTACAACCGCAGCACATATAAATAACTAGTGAAAACCCTATGTAATGAACATACTTACATAAACATATCATAGCAATGACACAAGCAAAATGCATTATACTATAAAACAGAAAACACTCAAAAATTTACAATTAGAACCGTTATAACCTAAGCAAAAATAAAAATATAATTATATATAAAACAATGAAATGTGCATAAATGCGTATATACATATGTACATGTGCAACTAATAAATATTTACAATAAATACTACCTTATTCATAAAAAATGCTTTTTAAGCAAGCAATACAAATTTAGCAGTACCGTTAATTTCTTCATGATCCAATTATCGGATTAGTATGGGACTACCCCTGAGGCACCATCTTTCCGTGGTCCAAAGTAATGCGGTAATATGCATAAAAAAATATTCCGACGAATTTATAATCTCCTCCTTTTTTTGGAATCTGTTAAAAATAGGTTTAAGGAGCTTTAAAAAATGCCTGTGCCATTACGTTAATGATAACAGTAATGCGGAATTACCACTGAGCATTGAAATGTGTGCCATTTAAAAAATGCCATGTGGAAATGGAAACGAAGTACTCAGTACTCACAAAAGAACCCGAAAGTACTCATAACGTAAAAGCACTCGAGAGCACTCAATACTCAAAAATACTCTGTACCAATCACCACTTTGATACATGTCCTCAGGTTCGATTCAAAGTACGAATAGGCACTTACCAGTACTGAGTTCTATTTACACGTACCGGTATTCAGAAATGATTGAGTTTTAAGTTTCAGTAATTTTCATGTATACTACTTGTACCCAGTACACTTAGGACCGTTTTCTTAAATAGGTTTTAATAATCATCTGCCCTTTAAACAGAAATTGTGTACTGAAAAAATGTGTTGTGAAAGGCAGATATATTTTAAAGTTCTTCGGAAAATAGAAAAACTGGAACACAGGAGATATTTTTCCTAACCAAGACAAAACTTATTTCCACATGAGACTGAGTGGTATTTTATATGTTGGCTGAATCCAACGAAGCACTCTGCCACCACCAGCAGATGCAGCATTTCTCATAGATTTGAAAATACAGTGAAACCCGCTTAAGTACCAAACCCGTTTAAGTTCCCATCATTTTTGGGCACAGTGAATTTTTGAATGTATTCTGAAGAAAAATTCCTCTTTATGTACCCAACCCACCTAATAATAATAACAGATTGGCGCTTACACATATGTTAGTGTTTGGCCGAGCTTCTCCTCCGTTTTGTGGCGTGCGCCTTTATGTTGTCACACATGCGGAGGGACCTACAGTTTTACGCCGACTCCGAACGGCGATTGTATTTTTATGAGAGCGGTTTTTTCATGGCAGAAATACACTCGGAGCTTTGCCATTGCCTGCCGAGGGACGACCGCAGTTAAGAAAAAACTTTTTTTCTATATTTGTTTTGCGATGTTGCCAACCCGCCTAAATACCTACATTTTTCGTACCCCATTTACCATTTTACTTATAATTTTCCCCTTTTAAGTGTTATTTTAAAATTCCTTAAAATATTTACATATTTTGAAATTCAGTGGCAGCGCTACACACCTTCAGCAAAAAAAATCTAAAAATATCAACGGTAATTTTTAACCACTTGAAATTTTGAAATTTTGATGATTTTTTTTCAGTGTTCTGCAAAGCTAAGCTTATATTTTAATGGCCTTATTCATAAAAAATAAAATAGGTTTAAAGAGCTCTATAAAGTGATATTTTAATACAAAATTTCGATTTATAAAGCAGTTAAAGTGTTCTTTAGTTTTTATGAATTTGGGTATGAGTTTGTATGGTATTTGTTAGAGAATGAATTTTTTTTAATTGAAAATTTTTAAAAATTACAATATTAACACAACTGGCAAAAAATATCATTTTAAATTCGGCCCAAAATGATATGTCCTGTTTGTGTGTATATACAAATATGTGTAATCAATCACTTTTTAATTTAATTATTGAGGTACGTAAGCGGGTTCTTTTAAGTGCCCAACCCGCCTAAGTACCTCAAAAAGCTTACATTTTTCGTGAGGTACTTAAGCGGGGTTTACTGTATTGTGTTTTTTTTTTTTTAATTGGTCATGTGACTCGTTTTTCAATAAGAATTCGTTAAACCGCTCCTGAATTTTGCAATGTACTCTGAATGTATGTACTAGCTACATATGTATATAAAATTATAACATATACAGTGAGGAACAAAAGTATTGGCACGGGAATTTTTCGCAATATATGCAAAGTTTTTTATCCTAATTTATTTTCATTATCTTTTTATAAAATTATGGTTCATACTACACCAAAAACCATAAACATAAAATCACTAAATTAATCACATAACTTTGCATACTTATTTGCAACTTTATATTCAGATTTTTTAGAAAAATTCGTGAAAGTAATTGCCAAAATTCAACGCGATTTTCCAGCAATTTTAAACTTGCACTTTCTTAAACTATTGAATGGGCTATAAAACTGCATGCTTAGAGTTTTTCTTAGAAATCTGAATAAAAATTGCAAATTTAATGAATTTTTTTGAGTTTTGCTTAAATTGTAAAGATTTTGTTTTTGGGTTCTTTTGTGGAGTATGAACCATATTTTTATAAAAAATTTTCGAAAATAAATAAGAATAAAAAACTTTGCATATATGTATTGCCAAAAATACACTCTGCCAATACTTTTGTTCCTCACTGTATGCTTCGAACGCTGTCAAAGCAACCAGCTGTTAAGAATATTTTCCCTAAAAATACAGAAAATTTAGAGAGCCCTCTTTCAAAAAAAAAAAAGCAATAATAATAAATGAATCGTTTTAGATTATAGGTCCTTGCAAAATTATTTTGGAATTAATGTGCATTGTTCTTTACATTTCAAAGAAATAGAATATAAAGAGCATATATGTATGTAGGTAGTATAGTAAAAGATCATCACAACTGGAAACAAGTAAGTATAGTGCTGTATTCGACTATGCCGAAGACTTCATACCTTTCATGAATGTCAGAAAGTTTAACTTTACGGTTCAGTTCTTTTGGGGCTACAATTTATACTAAATTTATTTACACTGTGAACCATATATGTATATGGAGAAGTTATTTGGCAAAAGCTTATATCTGAAAAATCAGTTTTATGGGATCTACCGGCCGCTTACCAAATTTCAGTCGGATATCTCGTAAACGGAGGGAATTGATTGCAGTTAAACAGACAGACAGACGGACAGATAAACAGACAGACAGACGGACGGATAGACAGACAGGCCGACATGGCTAAATCGACTCAGCTCGACGTTTTTATCGTTTTGGAATACAGTGACCCAAATATAAAATGGGAAGCAACATTTTAGCAAGTTTTAGCTATATTTAGTTTATTTAATGTTTAATATTTTTTTATGAAAGTATAGCTGATTAGTTGACAAACACCATCAAATCCAAATTTCCGACTTTGTACAAACTATTTAACCGTTTTTTTTGGAACTTTCTGAATTGAAAGCAGAGAAAAAAGCGGTTACGTTGAACTTTTTTGGAATTATACTTTTCTAACGAGACATAAGGAGTATTCACTAAGTGGCTTGGCAACGACTTTTGCCATACCTATATTGAGTTAACTGAATAGAACGTTAAAGGTACTTTCCAACACAATGCTCAAATGGCCTACAGATTAGAACAAATCTGAGCAGATATCGGTTTATTTAAAATCAATATTTCAACTGAAAAACTTTTGGATTGAGGAATTGCTCGGCGTTATTTATATTTTGTCAAGAGTGAACGACCTTCTAAAACATACGGAAAGCTACTTATCAGCACTGAAGATCGAACACCAAATCTTTGCATTGCTTCATTAAATCACATATATATCATATCACACGTATATCATATGAGTGGATTCATAATACTTATATATTTATTTCTCAACTCATTTAACCTCTTTTAAAAACTGCATAAGTGACATATTTAGTTGAACTGCTAATGTCAATTTATGGTTACCCGCTGTTAACTTATGGCGATAATTAATGAATTAACTTTAATCACCAGATTATTAACACCTAAAGAGTAGAACTCAGCGCTAATAGATTACATCAAACATTTTATCATAAAACTTGTATCCCTGTTCAAAAGAAAAGCCGCTTAAGTGTAGATGATCGAGAGTAATTACAGATTTTAATAGCGTATGTGACTTGATTGCATTCATTTGCAGTAACATATTTACATCAATAAAAATAACTTGGATTTAATGCCATTGAGTTGGGTCGGATATTAATTAGATTCCAGTATGTAAATAAAAAAGTTAAAATAAAAAAAGTTTAAAATAAAAAAAAGGTAAAATAAAAAAAAACAAAAACAAAAATGTATTGGGCTTTGAAGTCGGTATCGAACTCACGGCCTATGATACTGAACGATGGACATAGACGCTAATGACTGTGCTATCAGTGCCAAGTCGATAATCTCGACCAATTTCTTATATCATATGAGCATTGCTATCATTCCAACCAAGTCTATAATTAATGTGATTAGCGTGTAGTCTCCGATATGCATACATACATATGTATATACCTACATGTGTATACACATGCATACATATCACAAAAAGTAAAAGCTTCGCACTTTTTAATAGCCACCTAACAAGTGCTTTCATTAAAGGAGCTTTAGATTGGATTGCTAAAAATGGATATCGGGCACTTCAGCAAATCTCTTTGATAGCAGAATAGTTAGCGCGCTGCTATTGACATGCATATAGGATGATTTAAGTTCGAACATAAGAATAATCTGATTTTTATGAAATTTTTTACCTGAGAAAAAAATTTAAAAACGAAAAAAAAACATTTTTCAAATATTTTAATAATTTTAGTTTTGCAAAATCGAAAAGAAAAAAATTATTAAAATACTAATTACGCTCTTCCTAAATAATTGTGTTTTTAATTAGGAGCGAGGCGTTAAAGCAATGTCTCGTGCAAAGTTATTAAGCTGTATATTAAAAAATTTAAACTCGATTAAAAAACTTAAAAACTCTCTAATGGGAGTTATCCAAGTTTTTATAAAATAAAAAAAAAAAGTTGAAATAAAATTGCCAAAAGTTACCTTACAAACGCTTATACTTATTTTGAAAAGTTATTTGTTCCTTAAGCGGCAAATTTTTTAGTGAGGTATCTTAATGTGCATATGTATGTATGTGTGTATGTAGCAGGTTCACAAGAAATTCATGTTTATCTACGTAAACATAATATATTAGGTACTTATTTATAAGCCTAACTATATAAATATGTATTTGTTTGAAAAACAGACAAAAGCATACATATGTCCCTACATTATACCATATCACAAAAAAAAACATTCAATTTGTTCCAAGCGTTTTACTGCTGTCTCATTGCTCTTCAAGAGCAATACACATCAGAGCTTATATCTTGCCATCTATTTCCGGCAATTTGGTAGTTTGGCAGCTACATTTTCATTTGCACTAAAACTTCGTGGCGGCAACATCATTAATATTTTAATATAAAAGCAAAAATTGAGCTGTTTGCTGTTAAAATATTTGTAATTATGTACTTGGATGTAAAATAGCCTGATTTCCGGCAAAAATACGACTTCGAAGCTATTTCACAAACGCTTATATCAAGATATAAGAAGCTCTCACAAATATTGCCACTGATATAACTTATATCTAGCGACCAAAATGACAACTGGATAGCAATAAAGTTTATCATGTGAAGACGGCCAGTTAGAACACTCACTATGAATGTATTTCAGGAGAGTAAACATTCTTTTTTCCGACACCCTGTAAAGACAGCAAAATCGGAAAGCGGGCATCAAGCTAAAAAAGTTGAACAAAAAAACCGATTTAGCAATTTTTACAGGGTGTTACGGCCTAATGTACACATCTTTGGTGTTAGGGATAAAAATGATAGCTTCACTACCATTTTTTTTTTTAAGAGATATACAGGCAGGTTCTGACATTCACTCCGGAGTGAATTTCAGTCTAATTCGCTTTGAATTCAAATTGGTAGAGGTTGAAATTCAGTCAGTCAGTGATTTACTTTTTCGTTTTTAAATTTCAACATTTGAGAAAGTTCTTCTTATTCCCGGTTTGATGTATCGTGGAACCAATTTCCGACGTCTCGGCTTAAATTTAGTTTCAATATAAACCGATTCTAACGCTGTGACATCTCAAGTTTTATTTTCTCGTTCTAAAATTCTTGCTGCGTTTTACCTTGGAAACGAGTAATCGTAGCCAAGAACAATTTTTTTTTTTTAATAATTTCATTTAAATAAAGCTATTATTTTTTATGCCTGACACCACAGATATTTATGTAATCATCAAATACATAGCAATTTATAGATGCTTTTTATCCAATGCACATATCGTTACCTCAACATAGAGAGGTCCTGTCTAGCAATTTTGTAGTTTTAAATGGCGTAGTTAAAAAAAAACTATAAAAAATAGAAAATCTAGATTCTTTAGCTCCGAATTCATTTTAAACGTCTTATTTTATTAAAGAATTTTATTCTGTAGAAGTTATTTTAAGTT
>NW_016173670.1:9581-11686 GCF_001687245.7 Rhagoletis zephyria
TAAGCTGCCTTTACACGGCTCGATTCTCTGGCCGATTCTTATCGTTCTACCTAAATCGACCCGCATAAATTCCAATTCAATCGTAAAATGCAAACGCTTTGATTAGTCGATTTCTCATTCGATTTTCCAGTCGATAGAAATGGACACATGTAAAGACAGCTGTAGTAATACAAGTAATTTTTAAGTAAAAAATATAAGCGACTCAATTCTTATACATATATAGAAATTAATTAATACCGTTAATTTATTCTTCTCACATAATCACCAAATCGATCATCTTACGAAATTTCTGAACACCTGAGGTGGTCCCCTGTTTCTAGGTGGGAGACAAGTGCGACTTACCAGTCGAATTCAACTTAATGTGGCCACTTGACAGTTACCAGTCATCACCGCACCCGCCAGCAAAAGATGTATGACAGACGCGCGGACACAAAATATAGCCTCACAAAAATGCTAGTAAATTGTTATGAATGACTATTTAAGACATAGTAGACTAGCAAGTTTTTTGTTGGCCAACAGTCTCAAATATATATGTAAATATGTATGTGGATACATTTGTAGATTGTACACTGATAAATAAAATCACACTCAATTGATAATTTACTGGTACTAAAAACATCAACTGCCTGAAGGAATTGAGATTGACAAGGGGATATGCGATATATAATATATTATCTTCTTATTTTGGTATGATTCAATGGCCGCAAGAACAAAAGCAATGAAGCAGCAACTGTAATGATAATTAAAGTGGCAAAGTTATAAAAAAATATATTTATACGTATGTATATCGGTTGGAAACAATGCCCAAAGTACTAAAAAATCTTATCACTTGCGCTGAGGCTTTAGTCAACTATGCTGTATTGCAGTTCGTGACTAAATACGTATGTAAATAAATGTTATAACTTCACGAGATAAAACTGTCAATATTTAAAGCCCATCAGGAAAAGTTTTAAGTCTGTTTCAGCGATAAGTTGAAATTCATTTTTAAGGAAATACAGTTTGATTGATTTCGAGTATGTTGCAAAGCTCGTCAAGGTTGGATATATCAGAACATTATGTGGTACATATATGTACACAGTTTCTGATGCGCGGAATAGCTTCAGGCTTATAGTCTCCTTAAGTTGTTTCACTTACCCGATTATCCACGAACCTTCGATTGCCCATGCACGCAATCATGTGTATCACAAGGTAAAGGTTAAAAAGCAAATATAAAATGGCAACTATACCTGCGAAAGATTTTTGATCATAATTTAAAAAACAATTTTTAATTTAAAATAAAAATAAATAAAATCAATACTCACAAACTAATGCTACAAAGCCACCTTCCAAGGACGCCGTTTGTACTTGTACAACAACAAAGTAGATGTTTACCGTTATCACGACTATTGTTAAAAGTATAGAGATGACCTTGTTGGTGCTTTTTTGTAAAGAAAAGAAAACATATTAGTTGTTTGCAAAACTTTTCTAAATCGCGTTTAGTCTCAAATTGCCTCAAAACTAAAATTTCACAAAACCACAAAAACATCCGATGAAAGCTTCTTTTGAACAGACTTTATAGATTCGCTGAACACGAATCTGAAGTCCGTTTTGCTCCATCTTTTCAGAAACTTCTTTTAATCTTAAAAACCTGACGTACTTTATGTGACATACCAAATTATAAAAAAATATTGACAGATTCACTTTAATCTTGGTATTTAGGGATTTTGAAGTTGTTTATCACAAATTTTCAAATCCATAATGGCGCATCCAATTTTGCGACAGAATTTTAAGAAATTACATATTTGCATTGTATAAAACTCGGTAAATTGAAGTTTTTGGGGTCGCTGAATACGAATATGAAATCAGATTTTAAAATTCAAAATGGCGGATCCAAATTTGGTACCTATATACAATTTAAGATTTCTGATTACGGATCTAAAGCCAGATTTTTGAAATCGAAAACCAACAGTTTAAAAAATTTAAACCATATTGGACCCGCCATTTCTCCACTTAAAAATTCTACGACTTCATATTCGTTAGAAGCGACCCAAAAAACCTCTTAATACTACGATTAAAGTCAGTGGTGCCAGATTGAGGGAAATTTCCCTATTTGAGGGATATTTTGC
>NW_016173671.1:0-94 GCF_001687245.7 Rhagoletis zephyria
CACGCTGCGATCGGGCGCAACGCGCGCTATGTGGGACCGCTTTAGGGATATAAAGAGGGAAGCGAGCCGTATTTGTCGCAATAAGAAGAGAGAG
>NW_016173671.1:321-11685 GCF_001687245.7 Rhagoletis zephyria
GTTCCACCGCCTGACTATGACGAGGTACGTATAGCATTAACGCGGCTGAAAAAACACAAAGCCGCTGGAGCTGACAGCCTGCCCGCTGAGCTATTCAAGTACGGCGGCAAGGAGTTGATAAGGTGCATGCATCAACTCATTTGCAGAATATGGTCACATGAACGCATGCCCGACGACTGGAATTTAAGTGTGCTCTGCCCAATCCATAAGAAAGGTGACCCCGCCATTCGGGCCAACTACCGCGGGATCAGCCTTCTAAGCATAGGTTACAAGGTCTTATCGAGCGTATTTTGTNAATGAACTGATTGGGCCTTATCAGTGTGGCTTTAGACCTGGCAAATCCACCATAGACCAGGTATTCACAATACGCCAAATCTTGGAAAAGACCCGCGAGAAAAGGATCGACACTCACCACCTATTTGTCGACTTTAAAGCCGCTTTTGACAGCACTAAAAGGAGTTGCCTATACGCCGCTATGTCTGAATTCGGCATCCCCTCAAAACTCATACGGCTATGTAAAATGACGTTGAGCAATACCACCAGCCCCGTCAGAATTGGAAAGGACCTCTCCGAGCCGTTCATGTGACATCTTTAACCAGATGTTGGAGAAGATAATAAGAGCTGCAGAACTGAACCGCTCAGGAACAATTTACTACAAGAGCGTGCAATTGCTGGCTTATGCCGATGACATCGACATCATCGCTAACAAAAACCGCGAAGTCTGTTCTGCCTTTTCCAAGTTGGATAGGGAAGCAAAGCGAATGGGTCTGGTGGTAAACAAGGACAAGACGAAGTACCTCCTGTCATCAAACAAACAGTCAGCATATTCGCGCCTTGGCACCCACGTCACTGTTGACAGTTACAATTTCGAGAAAGTAGAGAATTTCGTTTACTTGGGAACCAGCATTAACACCGATAATAATGTCAGCATGGAAATCCAACGTAGAATCACTCTTGCCAACAAGTGCTACTTTGGACTGAGTAGGCAATTCAGGAGTAAAGTCCTCTCTCGACGTACGAAAACCACGCTCTATAAGTCACTCATCATGCCCGTGCTGGTATATGGCGCAGAAGCATGGACAATGACAACATCCGATGAGGCGGCTCTTGGGGTGTTTGAGAGAAAGATTTTGCGGAAGATTTACGTGCCTTTACGCGTTGGCGACGGCGAGTACCGTAGATGATGGAACGATGAGCTGTATGAGCTTTACAACGATATGGACATAGTGCAGCGAATTAAAATACAGCGGCTCCGCTGGCTTGGTCATGTCGTTCGAATGGACACCGACGCTCCAGCTCTGAAAGTATTCAACTCGGAACCCGCTGGTGGTAGCAGAGGAAGAGGGAGGCCCCCACTGCGATGGAAAGATCAGGTGGAGAAGGACTTGGCGTTTCCAATTGGCGTCAGTTGGCACAGAGGAGAAACGACTGGCGTGCTTTGCTGAACTCGGCCAAAATCGCTTAGGCGGTTACAGCGCCAAAAAAGAAGAAGAGGTTTCGGAATGAACCATATTTTTATAAATAAAAAATAACAAAAAAATTTAAATTAGGTTAGGTTAGGTTGATGTGGCAGTCGGTTCAATTTACCAACTCACTTAGACCTTTTGAAGGTCCATTGTGGTACCACTGCAGAACACGGGAACCTCGGTGACTATTCTTCAGAGAACCAATTTGAGGCTCTTATAAAGCGTAGAATCGGTTTTATTCCTACGCGTGATAGTTCCGTAAGAGAGCTAAAGAAGGGCCTGCCTAAAAAGCTTGCTCTCCTCTTGGCCAAAGCTGGGCAGCTGCAGAAGAAGTGCTCTACGGTTTCTTCCTCTTCCTCATCTCTGCAACTTCTGCAATATTCGTGGGAAAAAATTCCTAGTCTTGAAGAGTGCCTGCCAAATAGCCAGTGACCGGTTACACAAGCCGTGACCTTCGCAATGTCCTCTCTTGAGAGGCACAGCAACTCTTTCGTCTTTTTCTTTTCTATTTGCGGCCAAAGCAGCCTGGTTGTTCTACATGTGCCCTGCTCTAGCCATGACCTGTTGGCCTCTTGGCTCATGCTATTTCGAAGTTCTAATTTGCAGGTTGCCATGGGTATCCCAATAGTGCCCCTGTTTTCACATAGGGGTAGATTCGTACCTTTCCTGGCTAGCTCATCAGCCCTGCAGTTTCCTTCAATATCTCTGTGTCCCGGGACCCATATGAGGCTGACCTTGAACACGGTGCTAATATCGTTTAGAGCTGCGAGGCATTCCTGCGCAACCTTCGACCTCAGCATTACCATGTTCATTGATTTAATGGCCGCCTGGCTATCCGAGAAAATATTAATCGTAGTCTTCGTTACGGCATGTGTACTAAGGTACACAGCCACCTCTTTTATAGCTAAAACTTCTGCCTGATAGACACTGCAGTGGTCCGGAATTCGGACGGATAGTTCCAGTCCTAGTTCCTTAGAGAAAACTCCGTAGCCAACCCTATTGTCTAGCTTGGATCCATCTGTGTAAAAATTCAATTCCCCCCGTCTCCATGGTCTTGGCGTTTGCCATTCTCCTCTTGACGGGATGCTCGTCTTAAAGAGCCTATTGAAGATTGGTTTGGGAGCGGAGTAGTCAACTTCTTGGTTGTAACTACCCAGAGTGTGAAGTATGGAAGCGTGACCAAACCGCCGATCCTTCCATAGCACCATACTTCTTAGTTTGAGCGCTGAATCGGCGGCCGCGTATTTTCCCACCAGGTTTATTGCGCCTGCGCCTTATTTGGGGTGGTCCTTAAGGCACCCGAAATGCATAGAAACACTGTTCTTTGGACCTTACTCAATAGTTTTAGGTAACTTGCCTTTTGAGTTGCTGGCCACCATACAAGTATTCCATATAAGAGTATTGGCCTGACCACCGAGGTGTATAGCCAGTGTGTAATACGAGGTGTTAACCCCCACTTGATTCCGACCGCTTTTTTGCATGTGTATAATGCAACGTTGGCCTTCCTTACTCTTTCCTCTATATTAGGTTTCCACGTTAGTTTCCTGTCTAATATGAGTCCTAGATACTTAACATTCTCCTTCAAGGATATCTCCACACCCAAAAAGATTAGCGGGGAGACGATGGGAGGCCTGTGTTTCCTTGTGAAGAGAATTGCTTCGGTTTTCTCGGGGTTTACTCCGAGTCCCCTACTCTCTGTCCAGTTCCTAAGCGTGGCCATGTTAGAGCGCAGAATCTCCATTAGGGTATTTGAGTATTTGCCTTTGACGGCAATTGCCAGATCGTCAGCATATGCTGTGACATGGTAACCCCCCCTCTCTAGTGCCACCAGCAGAGAGTTCACCGCCAGATTCCAGAGAAGAGGGGAGAGAACCCCTCCCTGACGAGTGCCTCTACAGACCTTTCTGCATATTGTGGTGTTGCCGAGCTTAGCGGTTATCGTCCTGCTGACAAGTATAGACTCGATCAGCACCGCCACATTCTGGTCAACTCCAAGCTCTTCTAAGGCACCCGTTATGGCGCTTGCGTTAATATTGTTGAAGGCGCCTTCTATGTCTACAAAGGCAACCAGAGCGTACTCTTTGTCGAATAAACTTCTTTCCACCAACCCAACGAGCGAGTGCAAGGCGGTTTCCGTGGATTTGCCTTTCGTATAGGCATGCTGCGCTGGGGAGATCCTACTTGTTGGTATCACGCCCCGTACATAATCATCCACTATCCTCTCTAAAATTTTGAGAAGGAAAGACGTAAGACTGATGGGTCTGAAGTCCTTAGGGTTGGTATGAGAGGACCTGCCCGCCTTGGGTATAAAGGAGACTTTTGTCTCTCTCCAGCCTAGCGGGATGTAGCCCATGTTAAGACAGCTTCTTATAATAACCACAATGAACGGAGAGATAGTACCCCGTGATTGCTGTAGCTCTACCGGGTGTATTCCATCAAGTCCCGGTGACTTGTAAGGACCAAAAGTCTTAATAGCCCATTCAATTTTTTCGTTTGTAATCAGTCGGTTTCCCAGATCAGATAGCCCCCCTTCATTCTGGGGGTCATTAGGTTCCACCGGCTTGTTTCCAGGGAAGTGTGTGTCCAGGAGGAGACCTAAAGATTCCTCGCTCGTCGTAGTCCATGAGTTCCCTTGACCCTTGAGATAGCCAAGGTTGCATGGCGACTTTGCGAGAATTCTTCTTAATCTGGCCGCTTCCGTGGTTTCCTCAATTCCCTTGCAGTAACTTTGCCAGGATTTACGTTTCGCAGTTCTAACTGCTTTTTTGTATATTTTCAGATCAGCCTTGTAGGCTTCCCAGTCCTCTGCTGCTGTCGTGGCTTTGGCCTTGTTGAACATTGACCTATTAGATTCACGTAACAAGGATAATTGTTTCGACCACCAAGGTGGTTTGCTTTTTCCCCTGTATCGAACAACCGGGCACCCGGCTGACAAAGAACTATTCATGGCTTTAGTAACCTGATTAACGAACCCATCCAGCTCCACCTGCGTGGCGGGGTCTCGGGGAGGTATCTTTGGCAGTAAAGTCCTTAATTTATTTATCGGTATTTCTAACATTTCTGAACTCCCTTACTTGGGGGGTCTTAAGATCTATTTCGAATTCAATATAACGATGGTCAGAATACGATTTTTCCTTCAGTACTCTCCATCTCTTGATTTTATGGGCAAACATGTCTGAAGCCAGAGTTATGTCCAAAACTTCCTCTCTACTCTTTGTTATGAAGGTCGGCTCTGAGCCTAAATTCAAGACACTAAGTTTGTTCCCTAGAATGAAGTCTAGTAACGACTCACCTCTAGCATTCGTGTCCGTACTCCCCCACATCAAGTTGTGGGCATTAGCGTCGCAGGAGGCAACCAGTGGTTTGTTCTTGAAGGCTGCTTCCTCGGCCAAGGTCCGAAACCCATCTGGTGGCACGTCCTTGTCATGGGCCATGTAGGCAGAGGCTACCCAAAAGCTGGTTTTGTCCAGCTCAATGCTTGCCACTACCAGATCGCCGTCACTAAGCTGTGGGAGCAGGAAGATGTTTAAGTTGTTCCTTGCTAATATGCAAGCTCGAGTCTTACCTGCATTTTGTGCGGCAATAAGCTTAAAGCCCTTCATCCCAAGTCCGCAGATTTTATTGCCGTGTATCCACGGTTCCTGGATGAGGGCAACGTCGAGTCCACCGGCAGACCTCAAGGTTCGCAGACGCGAGTTTAGAGTGGTGGAGGTTGATCTGGATCAGCTTCATCAGAATCTGTCCGTTTTACCTCCACCATCGTGACATCCACGTCCGCCTCTTCGATCTCCTCACCCTCGGTGTCATCGGCGAGGAGGTCTTCTTCGTAGAAAAATGGCCCCAATCCGGATAGCCTCTCCGAGTCAGATGAGCTTTGGCTGCTGGGCAACCCTTCTTCACCACCGGACTTGTCGCTCTCCTCACTAAGGTCCAAGCTCAGCTCGTCGCTGCGGTAGATTCGAATGGTTGCGTCATTAAACCCGAATCTCACCATCCAATCCTTTTGCGCCAGTGGGGCTAGCGATTCGGCGTTGAGGATCAGCAACACCTGCCTTCTATTCTCTACTGGCTCCTCTATCTTCCCTACCCTCCAATTATGACTTGGCAGGTCCTTATTACAGGATCTGAAGATCCGCTCAATTCTTTCAGGCTCGGCGGGTCTGGCCGGAATCCAAACTCGAGCCCTCGGTCTGCTAGGAATATCTTCCTTGTTGACGGCCTCGAGCTTGGCTCCCGGCCAAACTTCACCTACCTTACTAACGGCCAACCTATAGAGCTGGGCTGACCTATGGTCCTCGCAGGCGATGAGTTTAGCTCTACCCTGATACCATCCGGAATCATGGCAGAGAGGAGGAGGTCCAGGATTTTCCTCTAGGACTTGGAGGTAGATTTCGGCGATCGCTTCCTCCACCAACCTCCACTTCTCTTTGGGGATAGTCCCTTCCTCCTCCCCTCTGTCGATGATTGCCAGTACCTCACCGCCTCCCTTCACTACGTCCCTGAAGGTGGGGTATTTATGGCCGCCTGTTCTTGGTCTTTTGGTGACCCCACCCCCTGCCTGTTCAGCAGACCGCTGCCTTTTTGGAGCAGAGCCTGCCGGTCTTCCCAAGCTGGCTACTACTCCCCTCGCCCACTCCAGTGACCTAACCTGCTCCTCCGTGAGCTGCTCTGTCGGCAGGTCCCCGATCTTGTTCACGACCCTCATGGCCGCCTTTTTGTCATAATAGGCCTGCTTCGAGGGGCGGACATGTTTAGCCGACCCCCCCAGGCCTGTGTTTGCAACTTTCCTCGAGCTGCTCGGAATGTCGGCAGCATCCTGCCGGGTTATTTTCGAAGCAGGTGCCGAACCCCGCCCTTGGGTTAAGGTGTGTGTGCTTTGGGGTCTGACTTCCCTAGGCGGAGCTGACGCTGCAGCTCCAGCCATGAATCGGTTGGAGACCGGTTTGCCCAAGCCTCCACTCCCCCCTCTGCCTCCTATGGTACTCGTACCAGGACCAGCCCTACCGCTTAAGCCCCCTCTAACTCCTCATAATTTTGGTCCCACGAGTGTCGGACAATGGAGGTCCGCCCGCACAGAGGTCCGTGTGCGCAGGTAAGGCTTGATAGAACCGGAGGTCGCCAGGTATCCGGAGCACTCCGTTCGAGACTGGGCTATTTGTTAATCTGGGTCCCCAGCCAGGCTGAACATCAGCACGGGTCGTCTAACACCTTGTTCCAACCCAGAGCTTTTTTAGAGAGGTTTGCTCCTCCATTACCTCCATAGGCCACGATCAAAAACCATTTCCATATAACTTAGCTATTGAGGAGCTTAAGCACATAGCACTGATTTCTGATCTTAGCTGGACACCATTCTGACATCGTACAGAACCTAAATTGTAGTGGCCATTACCAGTCGGCACCCTCGTGGAGGGTTCAGCCGGAGGATTTTCGCCGACCAAAAAAAAAAAAAAAAAACAAATTTAAATTAAAAAACGACAAATATTGAACCAAACTCAGCATGCACTCACGTTTGATCGCCAGTGTATGTATGTACTAGGGATGTTAATTTTTCGGCTTTTTGCTATCCCGGGATTTTCGGGATGGCGTTGTCACAATCCCGGGATCCCGGGATTAGTCCCGGGATTTAGATATTGATTACTTTTCAACAACTTGAATCGAAAAAATTGCTTCTATATTGTTTGAGAATCTCTCCTACCATGAAATAAATAATAAATAAATGGGTTTGAAACCTACTTTTTTATTTTCTTTTTCTCTGACCGCACGATTTATTTTGAAGGACTTTGTAATTTCAGAGATATGATTAATTCCAAAAATTGTTAAAAAAAATTCAATGCTATGTAGATTAAAAATATGGGTAACAAATGCAATAGGAAATTTCTTTAGAATTTAAAAAATTTAAATTATTTGGATTCACAAGGACGAATAGGTAATTTTTAAGCTGACAAAGTTAGAAAAACGAAATTCGAGGATGTTATCGAGTTTATATAAGCCCTTAACATATAATTTTTTCAAACACAAATATTGCGAAATTTCAAGGATAAAATTTTAAAATGACATTATCAATATTTACCAGCCCTTCTGCACCAGAAACTTGAATCTGTTTAAATTCTACAGGATTTCCTCATTAATTTTATACCCATACTTCTTCTCTAAGCACATTTCTATGAATTTTTACAAATCATGTTTAAATTACTGACGTAAGAGTGAAAAACTTAAAACGCAATTTTACTATATTTGGCCCAGGGTTTCGCGAGTATATTGATATTTGTGTTTAAAATTTACTATCGCGCGGTGTTATATGTATAATCAGCTAGAAATTTATAAAAAAATATTAATTATTAAATAGAAAAAGAAATATAGTCAATACTGATCAAGAAAAGGAGTTTCTATTATTGCCATCAGTGTAAATTACAAATCCCGAAAATCCCGGGAGTACTTGCCAATAATCCCGGGATTTTCGAGACCTTAAAAAGTCCGGGATCCCGGGATTAACATTCCTAGTATGTACATGTACAAACTTCCTTCAAGCATCGTATTTCAATACAAGTATAAGTATGTTGCTATAATTATGATGTATCATAAATATGTAAATCTCATTTATTTAAATATGAATAAACATTTTGACATGAGTTCAGAAAAGAAGCTTTGATAATCTAGCCCATGATTAAAAAATAGGAAGGTAGAGCCGCTGAGAGGAATTTTTCAAATTCATGACGCTTGCAAGCAATTGAATTTTAAAATTTTACACACAAACTCACACACACATTCTCATTTTCAATCTCAAACAACAAAAACTTTGAACAATTCCTTTTTTTTACTCTAAATTTTATACGATTTTAAAATGTTGGCAACTTCAAAAAAAAATCACAGCCGACGCACTGAGAGAACGGCTTTACCTTACTATACTTTTATCATGATCTAGCCCCCTGCTTCTATCCTGAATGATGGTTGCACCAGCTTCCGAGAACAAGCGTTGGCTTGCCTCTGGTCGGTTGGCATAATACGAACGGAGTGAATGAACGATGTCGATGTTTTTCACTTTTCTAGGCGATGTATCGTCCAGCAAAACATCGATGCATCGTTTGCATCCCTATTCGCGAGCGAATCAATGCATCTTCCCTGTAGGGAAAGCTACCAGTTGTGAACCAGAATGCTACCAGTTTGCGTTTCAGCCCAACTAGCTCACGTTGTATCCTTTTTCAATGTTAGCGAATGGTATTTTTAACATGGGGGTGTCATAGGAGATGTCAATTGTCCGCTCCTGCATCACCACGTTACCAGTAGAAATACTAGTAGCATCATACCAGTTGACGGGATAGACTGCCTATTCATCCCCCGTGAAAAGCATAAGTATGTCATTTTGCTCGCGGCGCTGCAACAGTGGCAATGGTCGAGAGAGTAAAGCTTTGGCAAATGAAGAGATCCGAGTTCGAATCTCAGTGAGCGAATCTTTTTTTTATTTTTTTTTTTTTATTTGCTTATTTTTTTATTCATATCTCTTGTGTAATTTTTAAATTTATTGTTTTAAAAAGAACAAAAAATGATTTATTTTCATTTTTTTATGGTATTTGAGTATTTAGGTTTTTTCCAAATCAAATTAAATTTATGTACAATTTTTATTTTATATTTAACTTGAAATAATTATTTAAATTAATTTACTTACTTTACTTTAACAACCTCCACGCGCACTCTGTCCTGAGATCTCAGAACCAGAATCGGTAGTCTTCACTCGACGCCACAGCCGACATTTGTGATGAAAGCAATTAACCACGTTTTAGTTTTGGTTATGCCTATTCAAAGACAGATGTCGCTGATCGCATAAGTTGTCCGAAATCGCCGAAATGGTAGGCCGTCGCTTTAGCACATACTGGTTAATGAATTAGTATTTATACTGGCTGGTTTGGCATTTCACTGCGGAGAACTGGTATAATTATAGTCCATGACGAACTGGTATGACTCTCCCATTTAATACCAGTTTTCGAACTAGAATTTCTACCAACTAGTTTACTTTTTTCTGCGCGGAACTAGTATAATTATGGTTCATAACGAACTGGTGTGACTTTTATCCTTAAATAATAGTTCATGAACTGGAATTTGTACATACTGGTTTAGCTTTTCACTGCAGGGTTGTAGCTACATATAAGTATGCATGCTGTTTGATTCACCAATACATGCGCTTACGAACAACAGCGGAAATGTTTGCTACCTAACATACGCGAACAATTTGGACTTGTTTTATGCTTCTCGTTCGCGAACGAGAACGAATAAGATAATAATAAATCGTTTACGTTCACGTTCGCGTACGAACATGAGTGAATATTTCCGATCCTGGGTTTAATCACTGGGATATTACGAAAGAATAGGTAAACTTGAATACATTGAAAATTCCCTCATCGAATTATTGATGTGTATACATCTTTGGTTTCGGTAGGGGTAAAAATTACGAAGCTGTAACGCATATCCCAGCACAAAATTTCGAAGGGCTTAGCATGTGTATTTCAGCATAAAATTTTTATTTTCATTAGAAACACCCTGTGTTTGCTTGCCAAATGGTTGCATACATTTAGGCATATGCATAGTAACAGGAAATGCGCTACAATTGATTATTACTTCCGATTATTTAAACCCCGCACATGCATACGGCTTTGTACCTATGTATGTACATAAATATATATGGACTCATTTGTTGCAACTGGGCATGAATCACTTAACTTTGAAACGATAGTCGTTCAAACGATACTGACAAAACGATGTTGTCAAAACACTGATTTATGCATTTGTGTTGCGGTTACGTGTTAATAGCCGTCATCGATTCGCCACTTCGCTGCNCAACAACAAAGTTAGCTAGCACGGATAGACGATAGCGAGTTTGGTTGTACCTCATTGTATTCGTTCGTTTCGCCACTCGCTAACTGTTGGCGAAACGCTGACGGCTACTGTTACTGTTACGTGAAGCAAAACTGGAATCGAGTTGACTAAAAAAAGATCTGAAAAAGTTGGGCGATAGCAATTGTATGTATGTATATGGAAAAAAGGCGTGAGTACTAGGTACTCATGAAATTTGATGTGTATACATATGCGAACGGCAAAGCATAAAAGTACGTTGACATATAAATATAATCTCAATCAAAGCTGGGTAGCTGTCAAATTGGTTGTGCTTGTTATTCACACAACTCGAGGAAACGTTAAACTTCTTCTCTGTGCCACCGTGGTCACTTTTTTGCAGCACATATTAGGCCATTTAAATATATTTACAATTGAATATTTTATTATAAATACCTTTACAAACCTATTTTCCTTACTAGCGTCAATTTTTGTTTACTTTAATATTTGACATTCCTCCTCTTCTTCGCAAGTATAATCGATAAAACTAAGTTGGACACCAAAAAGTTATCGGTTTAATCTGAGATATTTTTAATTATAATTTTGCATGGCTATTAGGATTAGGATAATCTTTTTATATGCAAAGCTATTATTAGGCGATTCAGTTACATACATACAAATGTAGGTTAGGTTAGAAATTAAACATTAATTTCACTTAATTTTATTCATTTTTCTGATTTAATTTTTTTATTCATTTTCATTTTTAATTATTTTAATACATGAAATTATCGGTATGATTGATAAAATATACTTGTATATACTTGTGACTCAAGGGCGTTAAAATATCTTGGAAACACCGCATCAGTTATTGTTTTTGAGCTTATAGTTTGAGCATTTCTATTTGTATATGTTCCTAAATTTACCAAAATAGACTACTAAACCTATGCCTAAAACCATCTACGAATATCAAAACCAGGGCATGAATCACGTATGACGACATTCGTCTGAACGATATCGTGTCGAGATTTTCTTGCTTCATAAAAATCAAAAATTGTTTGATCGTTTGTGCGATATC
>NW_016173672.1:0-11683 GCF_001687245.7 Rhagoletis zephyria
AGTAGGAGCAGTTGCTCAGTTACTCTCTCAAATGTGTTCCCACTTACAGGTTTTATGTCAATAGGAACGACTTCCTGTAAGTTCTGACTAAATCCTGTAAACCGGACTGCTATTGGAACAGACTAAAAAGTGTAAAAACATTGCGAATTGTTGTCTATTATTATAGATACTAGTACAGATAGTTCATAGTTCAGTGTATAATAATTAATATTACACCGTACATGATAATGAACTGTTAAATGCTGAAAACGTTTGTAACTTGTAGATCACTCAAGCTTGGGTGTGCTTAATGGACTGTCTGGTTGTTGTTGTTGTAGCAGCATACAAATTCCCCAAAGAGTTTTTGGGGAGTGTTGCTGGAGTGACAGTCCTTGGCCAAATATAAATCTGGGTCGTTCCGGTTACGTAGACCCGACTGTCTTGGGAACGTGGACTGTCTGGTCGAATGCGCTGGCAGGCATTGGGGTCTGTATAGCTATACAAACCTTGTTTTTTTTTAAATAAAGACTTAAATATATTCGGAAATTTAGAATTTGGCTTGATAAATTCACAAAATTTACGTTTTTCATAAAAATATAATCTTACAATGGACTTTTTTTATTTTAAACTTACATTTAAGAAAACTCCATGCAATGCTATAATTACGATTTGAGTTATCCAGTTTATAAAACACAAGCGTTAATTACGTACTTAACTATTGATATTATTCTTCATTAAGCAAGAATATCAGCATACATTAAAGATTAATATTATACTTCACCTACATTTTGTTTATTTATGTATTTTTATTTTCAATTCAGAAGCCCCTGAGTCGGTACAGGAAGTTTTCCGATATTTAAAATATCGAACCAAAATATTGTATCGATATAGTATCGCAACACCTGATATCGGTATAAATTAACCGAGATGTTGAACAACGATATTGATATATTGGATCGTATCGGTATCGCGCATCTCCATTGAATAAAAAAAAAACATCTTGATCGACAAGCAGGCTTCATATATTTTATACAAAACTACCGTTTTCAAAATGAAATTCGTCATTGAGAGTGTAAGTAAATCCTCCGGACGCCTTGGCCAATTGGTGCAAATGGAAACTGACAGGCGATTCCGGACGCCTTTGTTAGTGCAAAGCACAAAAGTGGGTACTCATTAACGCGTGTTTATAGGCAATATTAAGATAATCTTTTAAATAGGGGGGTAGCATTCCCTATCTCAGCCGTGAAGTATTTGAATATATTAGCAACACGATACCAGCGTTGCAGTTTTCATTATCTACTATTGACCACATGACAGATTCGATAAAATTATTCAACGATTCTCTTAGTGCCTATGTCGGTTACCCAGAATGCCTCTCTCTGTTGATGGTACGGGACCCCTGCGAGGTCACACCGAGTGGGTATAACGACAAAAATACAGTACCTCTTTTTACCAGACGAGGAAAGGAAACATTAGACGCGAAAAGGTTCCTTTACACTAAAGATGCTACCGTGGTTTTCTAATGACTTTGCTCTCTTGTAGATATATGGATGTTGTAGAAAGCCTAACACCTGATATCTACCAAGGTTTATGCGATGCCGACACAAATGTGAGTAGCTCCAAAAAGCGTTTGACCAAGAGTGTCCATCGCACAACCAAATTAATGGATATCTGCTATGATCGACATCAAAATTCTAATAATTCAAGCAAGTGTACACTATTTGGTAAGTATGGCTGACTTCCAAAACGTATCAATACAATGGCTGACTTCCAAAACGTCAATTGTTTTGCATAGGTACAAAGTATAGGGTTCCATAACGTCGAACTACAAAATATTGACAATGTATACGTTCCAAAACGCAGCCGAAAAGTTATCGAAACGTATCGCTAGAGCAATAAGCGCATCAGAAACAAAGTTGATGCCTTGTTTGTTATTGGTTAGCATTGGTGTAAGAGAAATGGAAAATTAAGAAAAATTGTTCATTGCTATATTGAATATTTCAAGGGTGGGGTTTAGTAGCGCCCCCAACTATTTCGAACTATTCCGTCAAAAGGGGTGGCCCGATCCAAAAAAAATTCCACCCACTTGTAGTCAAGGGTCTACACTTTATTTTAACACCAACTTTTGTAATTTTTGGTCACTAATTTATTTACAAATTGGGTTTGAAATATGCCCTTTTTTGAAAAAATCGAAAATTAGCGAACATTTATCACTCCACCAATATATTTTTGTATTCCCCTTCACTTTACACTTTATCGGATTAGTTATAACTTTCTTTACGACTTTAATGTTAACCAATTAATCACAATTCATTAAATAAAAACACCTTCAAATTATAAATAAAAACACCTGCAAATTAAATGGCGGAGTTCAGCTGTCAAACAAAAAAAAAAATATGCAAAAGAATTAGAGACAAAAGAAGATAGTATATAACCCAGTAAGCATTAAAAATATACGTTATGTGCACTTTAGCGGAACCAGGCGTCCGCTTTTTGCGTAGGCGGCCTTCGGCCGCACTTAGGGATTATAACCCTTAGGCAGTAGAATTCTCCTTACTGTGTTGCCAAAGAAGGGGGGCTGAACACATTTTGCAGAGAACACCTTTCTACGTAGGCGGCCTTCGGCCGCACTTAGGGATTATAACCCTCAGGCAGTAGAATTCTCCTTTCTGTGTTGCCAAAGAAGGGGGGCTGAACACCTTCTGCAGAGAACAACTTTCATTTGCTCCATTTATTTGCATCAAATTTATCAAAACATGGGGCGACAAGTGCAAAGTGCAAGTGTTTTGCAAATAACTATTAAATTAATTAAAAAACGGTTCCCTAGGAGCCTGTGGGTGTAGCCCAAGGGGGGCCGTACGCCTTTTTAGAAAGTGGTGACTGTCCGCTTTCTAGTGGCGCCCCCCACCCCCAAAACGATGGGTCAGTTACTAAACATTTCCCTATTTAAAATATGCAATGTATATGATCGCAATANTATATTGAATATTTCAAGGGTGGGGTTTAGTAGCGCCCCCAACTATTTCGAACTATTCCGTCCAAAGGGGTGGCCCGATCCAAAAAAAAATTCCACCCACTTGTAGTCAAGGGTCTACACTTTATTTTAACACCAACTTTTGTAATTTTTGGTCACTAATTTATTTACAAATTGGGTTTGAAATATGCCCTTTTTTGAAAAAATCGAAAATTAGCGAACATTTATCACTCCACCAATATATTTTTGTATTCCCCTTCACTTTACACTTTATCGGATTAGTTATAACTTTCTTTACGACTTTAATGTTAACCAATTAATCACAATTCATTAAATAAAAACACCTTCAAATTATAAATAAAAACACCTGCAAATTAAATGGCGGAGTTCAGCTGTCAAACAAAAAAAAAAATATGCAAAAGAATTAGAGACAAAAGAAGATAGTATATAACCCAGTAAGCATTAAAAATATACGTTATGTGCACTTTAGCGGAACCAGGCGTCCGCTTTTTGCGTAGGCGGCCTTCGGCCGCACTTAGGGATTATAACCCTTAGGCAGTAGAATTCTCCTTACTGTGTTGCCAAAGAAGGGGGGCTGAACACATTTTGCAGAGAACACCTTTCTACGTAGGCGGCCTTCGGCCGCACTTAGGGATTATAACCCTCAGGCAGTAGAATTCTCCTTTCTGTGTTGCCAAAGAAGGGGGGCTGAACACCTTCTGCAGAGAACAACTTTCATTTGCTCCATTTATTTGCATCAAATTTATCAAAACATGGGGCGACAAGTGCAAAGTGCAAGTGTTTTGCAAATAACTATTAAATTAATTAAAAAACGGTTCCCTAGGAGCCTGTGGGTGTAGCCCAAGGGGGGCCGTACGCCTTTTTAGAAAGTGGTGACTGTCCGCTTTCTAGTGGCGCCCCCCACCCGCAAAACGATGGGTCAGTTACTAAACATTTCCCTATTTAAAATATGCAATGTATATGATCGCAATGCTGCGCAACTCTGCATATACAAACAGTTTGAATACCGCAGTATAACAGTTTCCAAACATTGTATTGTTACGTTTTGAAAGTCAGTCAATGTTTGGATACTGCTATACTGCGGTACTCAAACTGTTTGTATATGCAGAGTTGTGAGACATTGCAACCATATACATTGCATATTTTAAATATTCTATATATCAATAAACAATTTTTCTGAATTTTCCATTTTTGAAGCACCAATGGTAACCAATCTTAAACGAACATTCCCACGACAGCCGGTTCTACGTACCGGAATGACTCGGNCGCCTTTTTAGAAAGTGGTGACTGTCCGCTTTCTAGTGGCGCCCCCCACCCGCAAAACGATGGGTCAGTTACTAAACATTTCCCTATTTAAAATATGCAATGTATATGATCGCAATGCTGCGCAACTCTGCATATACAAACAGTTTGAATACCGCAGTATAACAGTTTCCAAACATTGTATTGTTACGTTTTGAAAGTCAGTCAATGTTTGGATACTGTTATACTGCGGTACTCAAACTGTTTGTATATGCAGAGTTGAGAGACATTGCAACCATATACATTGCATATTTTAAATATTCTATATATCAATGAACAATTTTTCTGAATTTTCCATTTTTGAGGCACCAATGGTAACCATCTTAAACGAACATTCCCACGACAGCCGGTTCTACGTAACGGAATGACTCGGGGGTGTTACTCGACCAAGGGCTGTTGTTTCGGCGATCTAACCCCGTTTAGGTCGGCGAAGTATATCAGAAGTTGGTTGTTGTTGTTGTTGTTGTAGCGGCTACAACAACCCCGCCCAGATCGGCTGATATTCCAGTCGTCGGCAGCCCCAAGAAGCGTGCAGCCTTTATGGGGTCAGTCCATAGGCACGACGCCGTTAGGGTTGTGGGGTTAGAGATGTTTCGAGTCGTGAGGGGTCTCTCCGCATGCCGGACATTCGTTCGTCACATCCGCATTTAACATACACAGGTAGGAATTTAGCCTGCTGCAGTAGCCAGAGCGAAGTTGGGCTATTGTCGTTCTGGTCTCACGAGGCAGATGGAGCTCCGTCATGTCAATGTCCGGTGTTTGTGTGCCTAGAACGGCATTCACAGGTCTTGAGTCTACATAACTTGAGACTGCGTCCCTGTGAATGCAATTCAGGGCCTGTGTATGAGCTGACGGGTCCAGAGGTTGCTTAATGAACCTCTGGACTTCGTCCGTCAGTTCATAAAGATCTCAGAAGTTGGTCTTCCATAGGGCTACATTCGCTACGTATACTTCTGCTCAGGGCTGGCATCGAGTCAAACCCAGGGCCAGAAACCTACACCTGCTGTGTATACAAGAGACGACTACACCACAACTCCACCTCAGTCAAGTGCAATGCTTGCGAGGGGTGGAGCCACCTCAGAGTCTGCTCAGGACTACGGACACATTGGCAGTGGACCACATCTTTTGTGGCCTCCTGCTGCTCAAACAGAGCAGCCTCCACGACTGACCCCAGTCTACCTGAGCAGCACAACACAGACACCACAGCACCACAACACAACAACACAATAGACTACACCACAACCGCGACAGNAAGTGCAATGCTTGCGAGGGGTGGAGCCACCTCAGAGTCTGCTCAGGACTTCGGACACATTGGCAGTGGACCACATCTTTTGTGGCCTCCTGCTGCTCAAACAGAGCAGCCTCCACGGCTGACCCCAGTCTACCTGAGCAGCACAACACAGACACCACAGCACCACAACACAACAACACAATATACTACACCACAACCGCGACATACCACATTACAGACGCAACCGCACCACCACCCACACGTCGCCGCCGACAACACCTAGTTCCTCCTACAATCTGCGCGGTATGTCAGACCAGGATATTGCGTAATGCATATACAAACCTTGATATTGGGCCTGCATTCGGTGTTAGTTCCTCATTTGGGNCAACACCTAGTTCCTCCTACAATCTGCGCGGTATGTCAGACCAGGATATTCCGTAATGCATATACAAACCTTGATATTGGGCCTGCATTCGGTGTTAGTTCCTCATTTGGGTTTGTTTCCCTTTACCTCTCATACGATGATGTAGCGAAAGCTCTTGTTGATCTGAAGACTTCCGCAAGACCTGACATCGATGTAGTATCCGCACTTTTATTAAAAAACTGTCCAGCACTGATCCTTCCATTGAAAATTATCCTTAACAAGTCTCTTTCTACTGGGATGTTTTTAGATGCGTGGAAATTGGCCTCTATAACTCCAATTTTCAAAAGTGGAAACAAAAATGATATCAGTAACTATTGACCGATTTCTAAACTGTCTACCGTGTCTAAACTGTTCGAATGCATCTTTAAGGATAAAATGTATTTCTCGGTCAAGAGTATCATGGTTTTGTACCTGGGTCCTCCACGGTCTCAAATCTTGCGGTCTTTAGTGAATATCGTATTTCGGCTTTTTCTAATGCATCTCAGGTGGTTTGTATCTACAGTGTAGTTTCTACACAGACTTTTCGAAGGCTTTCGACAAGGTATCGNGTGTCTAAACTGTTCGAATGCATCTTTAAGGATAAAATGTATTTCTCGGTCAAGAGTATCATGGTTTTGTACCTGGGTCCTCCACGGTCTCAAATCTTGCGGTCTTTAGTGAATATGGTATTTCGGCTTTTTCTAATGCATCTCAGGTGGTTTGTATCTACACAGACTTTTCGAAGGCTTTCGACAAGGTATCTCATAGAATTCTAGTTTCGAAACTCGAACGCCTAGGTTTCCATTCTGTCTTTTTAAACTGGCTTAAATCGTATTTGTGTTGCAGGCGTTGCGTTGTTACGGTAGACCATTTTTCTTCTGATATCTTCGTTGCGACCTCGGGCGTGCCTCAAGGTAGTGTTCTCGGGCAAATGCTTTTTGTTTTGTTTATAAATGACATTAGTTCATTCTTCTCTTTTTCAAATTATCTGTTATACGCCGACGACTTGAAAATATTCTCGAACATAACGGGCACTTCCGACATGCTCAAACTTCAAACAGAGCTTGACAACCTGCACGCTTGGTGCCTTCAATCGCGCCTTTCTTTTAATGTCAATAAATGTTTTCATGTTACTTTCTCTAAGTCCCCAAATGTGTTTGTTACCTCGTATCGTATCTCAGGCAGCACTCTGCAGCTTATCAGAGAAATTAAGGACCTTGGTGTTATATTTGGAAAAAAAGGTCCTTTCCCTAACTTTTGTGTTGGGCATTATTCAAGGAACTGTTGACTGTGNGCGCCTTTCTTTTAATGTCAATAAATGTTTTCATGTTACTTTCTCTAAGTCCCCAAATGTGTTTGTTACCTCGTATCGTATCTCAGGCAGCACTCTGCAGATTATCAGAGAAATTAAGGACCTTGGTGTTATATTTGGAAAAAAAGGTCCTTTCCCTAACTTTTGTGTTGGGCATTATTCAAGGAACTGTTGACTGTCCTTACCTCTTGGAACGTATCCACTTTAATGTTCCGCAAAGATCTCTTCGGTTCTGCTATACGTTTTACTGTAGTTATTGTAAAACGAATTATGTTCGGAATTCGCCCCTCTGCAGAGCTGCTAATGAATCCAATATAATCTCTAATTCTATCGATATCGCTTTTTCGCTACAAAAGTCATCATTTGTGAATATTTTAAGCTCAATTATCTAAATTAAGTAGTTAAATTAAATACTTTTAACCTTCCCATAGTCTGTAAGAATTTATTGTTCGTCATCCCTTGTCAAATTTGACACAAATGACACTGAAGATGGCACAACGCCGAAACCGGTTTGTCTCCAAACCAAATTTGACACACAATACATCATACTCACACACACCCAGGCATCAGCATGGTTTCCGTAAAGTCCACAGTACAACTACAGCACTTAACTCCATAAACACTCAGATAACACGTGGCCTTGACCGCAACCGTCCCTGTGGGAGAATTATTCCAGTAGCGTTGGACCTGTCGAAGGCGTTTGACACCGTCAGCCACTCCACGCTACTAGAAGATGTAGCGGCTTCCTCTCTCCCACAGACGCTCAAACGGTGGTCGGCGAATTGTCTGAATGGTCGACACTCGTCGGTAATGTTTAGAGACAAATCGTNTCAGATAACACGTGGCCTTGACCGCAACCGTCCCTGTGGGAGAATTATTCGAGTAGCGTTGGACCTGTCGAAGGCGTTTGACACCGTCAGCCACTCCACGCTACTAGAAGATGTAGCGGCTTCCTCTCTCCCACAGAGGCTCAAACGGTGGTCGGCGAATTATCTGAATGGTCGACACTCGTCGGTAATGTTTAGAGACAAATCGTCAAACTTAGAAAAATAAAACAGGGGGTTCCACAGGGTGGTGTCCTTTCCCCGCTACTGTTTAACTTTTACTTTTCAAAGCTCCCTCAACCACCAGCGGGAGTCTTNGAGCCGCAACAAGGTCCTCAAGTCGCAAGCCGGCAGTACTTGGGGCAAAGATAAAGAAACGTTGCTGGCAACATACAAGGCAATAGGGCAGCCGGTTTTAAATTACGCAGCACCAGTGTGGTCACCGGGGACTAGTAGGACGCAGTGGATGAAGCTGCAGACAACACAGAATACCGCACTACGGACAGCGACTGGATGCCTTCTGATGTCGCCTGAACACCACCTACACGACGAGGCGAAATTGCTCCCTGTCAACGAGCATAACACATTACATCTGCAAGCATTTCCTTGTCGGGAGCCATAGACGTGGTCAGCCGAATGGGCAGCTGCTTGCAGAAGAGCCCTCGCCCAGGCACGTCAGGAGGCATCTCTACCATCTGACGGACGAAGTCCAGAGGTTCATTAAACAACCTCTGGACCCGTCAGCACATCAACAGGCCCTAAACGGCATTCACGGGGAGTCAGTCTTAGGTTATGTAGACTTCTGACCTGTGAGTACCGTTCTAGGGGCGCAACTACCGGACATAGACGAGACGGAGCTTCATCTGCCTCGGGAGACAAGAACCACAATAGCCCAACTTCGCTCTGGCTACTGCGGCAGGTTAAACTCATACCTGAGCAGACTAAACGCGGATGTGCCGGATGAGTGTCTGGCATGCGGAGAGACACCTCATGACATGACGAAGCATCTCTTCGTATGCCTGAAAAACCCAACAGCCCTAACGCCTTTGTCCCTGTGGACCGACCCCATAGAGGNCTCTGGACCCGTCAGCATATCGGCAGGCCCTGAACGGCATTCACAGGGAGTCAGTCCCGAGTTATGTAGACTCCAGACCTGTGAATGCCGTTCTAGGCGCACAACCACCGGACATAGACGAGACGGAGCTTCATCTGCCTCGGGAGACAAGAACCACAATAGCCCAACTTCGCTCTGGCTACTGCGGCAGGTTAAACTCATACCTGAGCAGACTAAACGCGGATGTGCCGGATGAGTGTCTGGCATGCGGAGAGACACCTCATGACATGACGAAGCATCTCTTCGTATGCCTGAAAAACCCAACAGCCCTAACGCCTTTGTCCCTGTGGACCGACCCCATAGAGGCTGCACGCTTCTTAGGGCTGCCGTTAGTGGAACTTGACGACAACGTCGAGATATTAACCGATCTGGGCGGGGTTGTTGTAGCCGCTACAACAACAACAACAAACCGTTTCCACGACAGCCGGGTCTACGTAACCGGAATGACCCAGATTTATATCTCTGGCCAAGGACTGTCACTCCAGCAAAACTCCTCAAAAAGTCTTTGGGGAATTTGTATGCTGCTACAACAACAACAACAATAACAAACGAAGCATCAACTTTGTTTCTGATGCGCTGATTGCTCTAGCGATGCGTTTCGATATTTTTTCGGATGCGTTTTGGAAAAGTATGCATTGTCAAAATTGTGTAGTTCGGCATTATGGAACATAATACGGACAAAGCAGGGACGGAAAATAATCATTATTTTTTAAATTTTAACCAAAAAAATCAACAAGTTGCAATCGTCGTAAAACAGTTTTAACTATACTCACGTATTTGTGTTCGTATGCCCTACTGCAATTTAGAATGATTTTTATTTTTTCGAGTNCCAAAAAAATCAACAAGTTGCAATCGTCGTAAAACAGTTTTAACTATACTTACGTATTTGTGTTCGTATGCCCTACTGCAATTTAGAATGATTTTTATTTTTTCGAGTTTAATCAACAAAGATTAAAAATAATAATTAATATTTGAGTTTTAATTTTTCGCTCAAAGGTAATTATTATTCCTTAATTTTTATTTTTTCGATCAAAAATAATGATATTCTACTGTTTTCATTTTTTCGCTCAATACAATAATTATTATTGAGTTTTATTTTTTCACTTAAGAATAATGATTATTAAAAAAACCCAAAGCTATACCAGCGCGATTTCCGTCGTATCCTTTTCAGAGGTAGCGACACCCTAATAAAAGGAATAAGTCCCAAAATTTTCAGGTCCAAATTTCAGTAAGTTGCGTCTGTATGGCGTTTTCAGTTCTATAAATAATCATTATTTTTAAGTAGAAAACTAAAACTCAGTACTAATTATTATCTCTGAGCAAAAAAATAAAAATCATAAAATAATCATTATTTGTGATCGAAAAAATAAAAATCATTTCCGTTGATCGAAAAAATAAAAATTAATAATAACTATTATTTTTGAGCGAAAAATATAAAAATCAATAAATATTGATTAAATGCTGATTTAAATTATTTTACTCATAATGATTACCGTCCCTAGTACAAAGTATGCAAAGCAATTAACGTTTTGGAAGTCAGCCTATTACTGTCGTTCAAGCATACACTCGTGCCCACGTAAACTATAAAACCCACCACTATAAAAAATGAGGTAGAATTTCGTTAACTAAGAAATCTTTGGTTTTTAATATACAGCCCTGATCTGCAATCCGATTCGAAGGATTTGTTTCCGAGAAATTTTTTTCCGGGAAATTATTTCCGATTCCACTTTGTTCTGTTTTTTGTTCAACTTCGAATCGGAATTCTGTCGGAAATTTGATGTCCTGCATTCCGAGTATCCGAAATTTTTTATCGGAAATTTTCCGATCAAGTAAAAGCCACTGGAATAGAAAAAAAAAAACAAAAAAAAAGANTTATCGGAAATTTTCCGATCAAGTAAAAGCCACTGGAATAGAAAAAAAAACAAAAAAAAAGCCAAAAATATAATAGCCCATGCCATGCCACCATTATACCAGGTGAAGTAATTAGAGCGAAAAGAAAGACTTTGACACTGCCTTATTTGAAAATTTGACTATAAGGCAGTCGAATTCAGAAAATAAAGCGAGAAAGCTGTTTTATTACTTCATCTGTTTATTGTGCCATGAAAATAGCCCAATTCCCTATCGGTGACAAACATTTTTTTACTGATAAATGTAAAATTTTTCATATATTTTTTCGTAAAAAACACTGTGACAAGAATTTGTCACTGATACATAATAGAGCCGTAAATGTAAGTCATCAACGGAACATTTTAAACTTTAGTGAATAATGAAAAATTTAAGTAAATGAATTAAAATTGGTAAAAATTTTAATTACAAAAATTAAAAATCAAATTAAACTGCGACAGCTTGAGTTAGAGCTAGAGTGTTTCGAATTTGGAAATATTAAAAAGTCTTAAAATATTCATTTTTTAGATTAAATGGTTTATTGTTTAATAACAAAACTCGTTTTAATTAATTAAATTTTCACTAGAATTTTAATCGCAATTTCGTATCCAATTATTTGTGCTTTATTTCTCAAATAAA
>NW_016173673.1:0-3765 GCF_001687245.7 Rhagoletis zephyria
CCCTAGAGCTGGTAGCTTCATATTTATTGTGTGTGATAACTAGAGCATTTTATTGAGTTTGAATAGTCTGTATACTGTCTTGTTGTTCCCCCTGCCAGCAACCCCGCCGTTTCTACTGAGCCAGCCGGTTGCTTGGTTTTTTTTGTCATCTCCCTTCTGTGCGTATATTTGTTTACTTAGTTTGGCCTGGCGTATTGTTGTTGCGCACGGTAAGTGCATTTATTTGGGACATTAGGTAGGCCGGCTTTTGTAAATAAAAGGTAAGGTGACACTGTGTACTCAACAAAAAAACTTGCGCATGAGATGTTTACTGCATGAAGGCAAACTGGCTTCCTGCTAGCACCAAAATATTTCGGTAGCTTCGTACACATAAGTTGTACGTGAAAGCGGAGTGGCTCCGTTTGGCTCATGTGTGCATGACTGGTCTATATCCGTCTCGATTCCTTTAGGCTGCAACAAACCACCGTTATGTGAACAAAGTTATATATGCTTGTGCACAGGTGCGCTCGGGTATAAAAATATTTTCGGTATCTGTGTTCACAGACTTCGAGTAACGCACTTTTGGGGCAGTTACCGTATCATTTCCTTGACGGTAATATTTCTGTGTTCGTATGGAAAAGTAGCTTATGTCGAAAGGCTGGCTTTAGTATAAATCGGCATTCGCAGCATACGATTGAGAATGACTCACTGGCGCTGAGCTGTTGTAGAACTTTTGGCAAATAAACGTGCAAGAAGTAGTTCCGATACTAGCAAGTCAATATTCTTATTAAGTCTCATCAAAAAATTCCTTGCCGTTTAAAGAGTAAAGGGAATGCCGCATTATACTAAAGCCAGCCTTTCGACATAAGCTACTTTTCCATATGAACACAGATTTATCTGTCTGTTTTTTTTCAATTGAATTGAGGCAAAGGGCGCCAAATACTCTTTCAAAATAGTTACGTATTCATCGCACTGTCGATCGAAAACCGAATTATTGAAAGAACTTCGGAAATGATTGTCTAACTTTCTTCTTGAAGATTCGTGGATTTATCGATTTAAAACTTTTTCTTTCTATTATCTGCTAATTGCTGGCTGGGGTATGGTATTGCCGTTCTCGGTCAAAAAACTTAATTCCATATTTTTGTTGATTATATTGAAATTGCAGTAAGGGCATCATTAGTCTCGAAACGGCTAAAATTCGGTTAATTTCTAAGTCAGAGTAATACTATAAAGTTATATTCTAATTAACTTTTCCCTGAAATTCTGTACTTAAATAAATGTTATACAATTTTAAATTGAAATGTAAAAAAAATGCAATACATACGTTTCAATGTTACGATATGTTGTGTTTGCTAAGATATGCCCATTTAACATTTGTAGACAGGTCAAAACTGCACCATACAAATTGATACGCAGCTTTTGAGAATTAACATTGCTGATAACAATCCACTCCATAAGACGTTTTAATACTGATTTCAAATTTAAGATGTTTGAATCCGAGCTTATCGCTTTAAATCTTCTAATATTATCGATGTATGTTTGACTTTTCTCCATTCCTGAAAATACATATGCAATAATAAAGTATACATATTTTTTCCAACAAAAGGGTTTATGTTATAAAATTTATTAAAGACAAGTAATTTTTATGGTAAAAAACGAAACCAACAAAATCGGCAAACCCCACATTTATTACAAAATCTTGAGAGGAAGTGCTTTACATTACCTTTATCTCTGAAAATGCGGAATACCTGGTCGGAAAGTGGAGGGTGCTTGATCCAATTTGAGGTAGTAGGGGTAATTCCCAAGGCTTCTCCAACTAGAAATCTGTGCAATGCCAACTGGCATAAGTATCGAAAAGAGCTCGATAGGCTTATGCCACAAGATAGCGAGCCAGCTACTCCAGCAAACCTAGAGGAGCTGGAATATCTGGTCGACCATTTTACGGGGGTCTATAGCAAGGAAATAGACATAGCGTGCCCCAAAAATACCCAATGGGGTAGGAAAAAGCCACCCCGGTGGAATAAAAAAATTAGGATTTCTCGCAAGAACTACAGGAAAACCTTCAATCAGGCTACTGCGTCTGGTAGTGAGGGACATTGGGAGACCTACAAGACAACGCTACGGGAATACAAGAAGCTCCTAAGAAGAAAGAACCACATGGAAAGACTTCTGCAATGGGGTGGAGTCTATCTCAGAGGGAGGCAGGTTCAGGAAGACACTCTCAGGTGTTGCCCAGAAAGCCCCAGGATGCTTGCAGAGACCTGATGGCTCCTGGACTGAAACCGAGGAGGAATCACTAGATCTGCTTCTATGCACACAATTTCCGGGTGCCACGGACAGCTGGCCGGTACAGCCACATTTAACTGGCGATTTCTTCACTAGGGAAAGGGTCATCTGGTCTATAGGGACGTTTAAGCCTTATAAATCACCAGGTCTGGATGGCATCGCCCCCATACAGCTGCAGCAATCATTGCAGCAAAGCTCAACATGGCTACACGCTATAATGAAAGGAGTATTAGCTCTTAATTATATCCCTAGAAGGTGGAGGGAATCGAGAATGGTCCTACCCCCTCTTTTATGGGTCGCATCGGTAAACACACTGCTGTGTGGCATTGAAGGGGGTGGCTGTAAGGTTATCGCGTATGCGGATGATCTTGCACTAACGGTAAGTGGTAAATTTCCACAGACCCTATGTGATATTATGCAGGTAAGGCTGAAGGAAGTCGAGAGTTAGACAAAAAATAACGGGTTAGGTGTAAACCCCAGCAAAACAGAACATGTACTGTTCACAAGAAAGTACAAAATCCCCCCATTAATAACACCAAGGCTGGCTCAGACCACACTAAAACTAAGCGAATCTCCTAAATACCTGGGGATAGTCCTAGATAAAAAACTAAGTTGGATTCAAAACACCGAAGAGCGGGTGCGGAAGGCCACGGTTGCCCTATATAGTTGCAGGAGAGCAATCTGTCAAAAAATGGGGTTTAACCCCGAAGTTGGTGCACTGGATATACACAGTCTTGGTGAGGCCCATACTTCTTTACGCGGTAGTGGTAAGGCGGTCAGTGCTAGAGAAGAAAGTAAACAGTAAAGCCCTTATCTGTATTAGTGGTGCTCTCCGTACAACACCTACTATGGCAATGAATACGATCCTAAACATCATACACAGAAATTTTATGGCAAGGCAATACGCTGCAAATGCAGCCCTAAGACTACAGGACTACTGTGTATCAAGGCTAACTTTAACTAAAGGGTATAGCGTAAGTTTACCTAGCAGGGAGTCATGGATCGAAAGAGTAGCGGAATCTGAAGATTCCATAAGATTCAGAGACCGAAAATAATTATTATCCTAATATTCAGGATCAAAAACGTCGCCTTGTTTTAAGAGAAATTTTTTTTATCCTTGTATAATAATTATTTACGAGAAATATCTTTTTTCGTCTCGCGGGACGTTTATTTCAAGACGAATATGATTTACGTCTTCTCATAATAATTATATGGGCTTTTAATTTTTTTTTCGTCTCTCGGGACGTTTATTTCAAGACGAATATGATTTACGTCTTCTCATAATAATTATATTGGCTTTTTATATTCAACAATTTTTATGAGCTTGAGGCCGTTTCTAGTGAAAACTTATTATGGGAAAGCAACAATAATTTGAAAAAATGGAAGAAGTGATAGCTATTTCAGAAATCACCACATTTCCTCATCAGACTTCTTTCAGTAGGATTCGAACCGACGATCACCACTGACTCAGCCAGTTGCCTACGCACTGTGCTAAGTTTG
>NW_016173673.1:6482-8838 GCF_001687245.7 Rhagoletis zephyria
AAAAAACAGCATCAAATTCTTATTATTATGATTCCGTTGATACAATTTTTTAATATTTTTATGTAGATTTTTTAAGCTTAAACTGTTTTTTTCATCTGGGAGGATTTTTTCAAAAAAANGGGAGGATTTTTTCCAAAAAATCCTTTAAGAAACTGTTTTTATTCATAAAAAACTCCATTTTAGGGGTATTTTCAAACCAGTCCAGCTCACGTAAATCTTATTATTTTTCAGAAATATTTTGGTAGAAGTCTTAAAATGTACAAGGTTTGGTAATCCCGCCGGAAAACCGCACTTTTTTTGTACATTGTACAGTAGTCGAAAAAATTATAGCCGCACCAAACTTTCACATGTTATAAAATATTATATCTGTGGTTATTTAATTTTGGTTAGTTTTTTATAGTTCGTTCTTTACCAACATCCGTATAAATACAGGTTTAAAGGCAGTGTCACACGATTGGATATTTGCCAAAATTTGGTGCAAATAGTATCCCAATTGTGTGAATACCCAAATATTTTTCTTTATCCCAATCACGAAAATTAGTTTGTTGAAATTTTTCAATAGAACATCGCGGTATTGTACCAATCTTTTGACTACAAAAAAAAATTCCCATTTTTTGTATTTTGTTCCAATAGCCCAATATAAAAATATACCAATCTGTACAAATGTAACAATCGAGTGCCACTGCCTTAAAAATTTATTCAATTTAAAAAAAGATTCAACAAATTTTCGTAAAAATTTCGAGTTTTTTAATTAGATTCTGAGTATGCAGTTTTGTTTGCCATTGAATTCCAGTAGAATAAAGTATAAGTTTCAAATGGCTCGAAATTTGTACCAAGATTTGAGTAGGTACTACACTTGCCCTATGTAAAATTTTTTCGATTTTTAGTTTTTGTTGGATTACGTACCAGTAGTTAAAGTAGGTTCATGTCCACTAACAACACAGTGCAAAATCTTTTTATATTCTGAAAAAATAGCATAAAATGTTAACTCATCTTCCAGAAGTCGCTATCATACTTATTTATAAACTTTCAAAAGTATCCATCTTTTGATGAACCTAGAAAACTGCGTGTAGACTGTTAATGTTATCTTATGTCATGGTATGTTATATTATAATTTTATAAGGCTCTTATTTATCCAAATTTTCAGGTAATAATAAAAAAGATTCTATTTAAATGTTACTTGTTGTCGTAGTCGTTTTCAAATTTATGGCTTTCTATTATAAAATCACATAACGCTGTTTGCAAGTGGACTACAAATTTGCTAATTTTTTTTTTTAATATTGCACAAATTTGGAAACTTGGATCTACACGGATCTTGTTAAAGAATAAACTATATTTTTATAAAAAAAAAATAACCAAAATTAAATATCTTTAATTGGACATGCATATTGTACATAAAGGAAGTACATAACAAAATAATAAAAAATATATATATGTATAGTTAAAAAATAAAATAATCAAAACCATTTGAATTCATACCCATATATTATAACCCACATAACTTTTTAAATAATTTTAATATTTTGAATTTAATTTCTATTATGTGGCAAACCTTTTTTGAAAAATAAAACCGTATTGCACTTCTACATACCAATCTCGTCAATTCTCGGTGCATATGTGGTGACGGTGGGTTAAATATTTTACGTAAACATCTCCGAACTCAATTATTTGCATTTGATTTTCTAACATCTGGCAACCCTTTTCAAGAACCAAACCAAAACCACGTAAAAGGAAAGCCTTTAATATATATATGTGACACGTAAAGTTAAAAGGGACCTACGGTCAGAAAAAATCGGTTTTCACTTTTTCATCGACCCTTATAGTAAACGGGCCACACTTTCCAAGGCAATAAACCGCAGCTTTCTAGCTGCATTCACTTCAAAGTTAGGTACCTTCCCACAAAAAAAGTACAAAAAAATCAAATCTGACTGAACTATTCTGAAATTAATCAAATTCGCTTGAAACTCGTTACTCGGGGGTTTTCGAACATCGGATTCGTAATCACTGACCTCGTATTTGGTGTCAACGACATATTTGAGTTTCACATGAATCCGAACAAGTTTCCAATTTTTTCCGCCATATTGGATCCGCCATTTTGAGTTTAAAAAAACGAACATCGGATTCGTAATCAGCGACACCAAAAACCCCCGGGTAATGAGTTTCAAGCGATTCCGATCAATTTTTAAAAAAGTCATCCGCCATATTGGATCCGCCATTTTGAATTTTGGAAAACTAACATCGGATTCGTAATCAGCGACCCCAAAAACCCCCGAGCAATGAATTTCAATCCATTAAAACGTTCAGAAGCATCAAAATCAACTTGGTAAACTTCAAAGTCGTTTTTCTCGAAATCTTT
>NW_016173673.1:9514-10059 GCF_001687245.7 Rhagoletis zephyria
AAAAATAAAAATCCCATATAATTATTATGAGAAGACGTAAATAATATTCGTCTTGAAATAATCGTCCCGCGAGACGAAAACAACTTTTCCATTGTTCAGTAATAATTATGGAGCAATATTTAATTTTATTTCTTATAATCGTTATGGTCTCTGATAAGATTTTGCACGGATGGCTCCAAACTAGAAAACAGCGTAAGACTAGTCGTATTCTCGGAACAATTGGGAATGCAACAATAATTCCGACTACCTGACCACTGTAATATCTTTCACGCCGAACTGGCAGCCATACAAGAAGCCGCTGACAGCCTAAAACTAGCTGTTCTCGCCATTACTAAAATATATACTATATATATTTTTTGATATTCAACAATTTTTATTGAGCTCGAGGCCGTTTTTTAATGAAAATTTATTGTGGCAAAGCAACAATAATTTGAAAAAATGGTAGAAGTGATAGCTATTTCGGAAATTACCACATTTCCTCATCAGACTTCTTTCAGTAGGATTCGAACCGACGATCCCACTGACTCAGCCAGTTGCCTACGCAC
>NW_016173673.1:10184-11680 GCF_001687245.7 Rhagoletis zephyria
CTTGTTAATTCTTGTTGCTTATTTTCCACTATTTCACCTTGCTAAGCCAACTACAATCAAGCGCAGCTATTCCGCTGCAATTCACTTGATCATGTGTTGTTGGTTTTTGTTAATAATTCTATAATAAGAATGTTTAACTTTTTAGGTGTGCTCGTCCTTAAGTTATTTGTTTTTTGTTATTTTATGGCCTTATAACAATTATATTCAACAATTTTTATTGAGCTCGGGGCCCTTTTTTAATGAAAATTTATTGTGGAAAAGCAACAACGACTCAGCCAGCTGCCTACGCACTGTGTATTAACAAAACCAACAACCATATGATCAAGTGAATTGCACTTTTTTTCGAAAACTCACTTATAGTATATGCCTTATTATAAGCGCCTACCATAGGTATACTTGTATACCAAATTTCAAGTTCTTAGGACTTTTGGTTCGGAAATTAAAGCTGGTAAAATAATGCACGTCTATGGGATGTGCCACGCCCCCATTTATAAACTCATTTATATATAGCCTACTGTAAGCAACTACCATAGATATATATGTACACCAAATTTCAAGTTCATGTGACTAATGGTTCTGAAGTTATAGCTGATACAAATTTCCACGCCCATGGAAGCTGCCACGCCCCGTTTTACAAACTTATTTATATATACTCTGCTATAACCAGCCACCGTAGATACGTCTGCGTACCAAATTTCAATTTCAATGGTTGAAGTGAGCTTATTCCGCGTTACCTCCAAGAATTTATGGGCTCCCTAAGATACACAAAGAAGGAACACCGCTTAGACCCATTTGCTCATCCATTGGATCGCCATCATATGGTCTGTGTAAATATATTGTAAATATTTAAAAAAACGTAACGGTAAACTCAGTATATAACATCAAGAATTCGCTGANGATCGCCATCATATGGTCTGTGTAAATATATTGTAAATATTTAAAAAAACATAACGGTAAACTCAGTATATAACATCAAGAATTCGCTGGATTTCAAGCACAGGACAAACAACACTTACATTTGTGACGATGAAAAACTTGTTTCTTTCGATGTGGTCTCACTCTTTCCGAGCATACCGACGTAACTAGCACTGGACGTAATACAAGAAAAATGGACAATAATAAAAGAACACACTGCGATACCAAAACAATTTTTTATGGAAATAGTAACATTTTGTATTCAATAAAATAGATACTTTAAATTTAACGACACGATATACATATACCCAGTTAAGAGGAATGCCAATGGGATCACCTGCCTCACCTCATTGCAGATATTATAATGGAAAAGTTGTTGGATAACACGATTAAAAAATTAGGACGACCACCAAGATTACTAAAGAATTATGTGGATGATTTATTTGCCATAATAGATGAAAATGGAGGATGGTTCCGTGCGCAGAAGTGGAAAACTTTTGACTGCCATTCACCTGGGAGTGGCCAGAAGCGATTCTTGTGCGTACGGTTCAAATCGCAGCTCACAACGTCCGGATATTTAT
>NW_016173674.1:0-11680 GCF_001687245.7 Rhagoletis zephyria
AAGCTGTCGAATAGGCAGGAATTTAATAAGACTACAGCGATGTAAAGTAAAGAGTAAGGGAGTTGGTCGATTTCTTCTTTTTCTTTTATTAAAAAAATCTAACCGGAGGCCCGTAGGCATTAAAACTATGTAAACGTGTATTGAAGGAAGATTTATACCCAGTTGGAAATCGACAGCCTCTCTTTCGCTGACTTTTCTAAAGAGACAAAAATAATTAATTTTTGGAAGAGAACAATTTTATCAGATTTTATTTTCGGGACCTCACGCTCAAAGAGTCAGGCCTATTGGGGACTACATAGATGTTTCGGGCACGGGTTGTCATTATAGCAGTGAAATAGGGAAAGACGGTGGGCCATTCGCTAGCCAATCTTGGTTCAACAGTCACAGTAACAGTAAATACGGTTCCAATCCAGAAGAAGATGAAGCAGAGACATCGTTAACTCCAAGATGGACTGCGGTTGTGTGAGTGGGGGTATTCTCTGCGGAAATCGGTGTCGCTCAGTCTCTACGCATGCGAAAGAATACAATCATCTTCCATGCGGAAATTCTAGTTAACTTTGAAATCAAAGTTGTTAGTTGAGTTGGGTTGAGTGGGCAGTAGGTGTGTAGTTCTGCACTTCGTCCTTCGATTCATAGAGATGCCTTCTGATGTGTGCCGGTAGAGGTTCGCGTTTCAACCAAATGCCGTGTCAGGTACTCACGTCTGAAGTAGCTGATGAGGAACTGCTTACTGCGCAAGATGTTTTTTCTCCCTTACTGTAGGCATCTGAGTCTCATTATGCAAATGGTGTTCAGACGACATTAAAAGTCATCCCATAGCTATCCAGGGTATTTTATTTTGGTAAGTATATAACATCGTCACCTGCGTCCTACTTGTGTCCGATGGCCACACAGACGCTGCGTAGTTTAGAATCGGGTGACTAATTGCCTTGCATGTTGCAAACAATTTGTTGCTTGCTGTTGACAAATGCGGTTCTGTGCGCTGAAAAAGTGATCAGCCTATCGACAGTTGTCTCAAAAAATTTCGGGTTGTACGCTGTCGATGTGAATAAAAGACAGCGACTCCGCTGCCCTGACAATGTTGATGGAATAGAAACCGACGCTCCAGCTCTGAAAGTATTCACCTTGGAACCCGCTGGTGGAAGAGGGAGGCCACCACTGTGATGAAGACCCCAATTGGAGAAGGACTTGGCTTCACTTGGCATTCTTATTGGCATCAGCTGCCACAGAAGGGAAACAACTTAGGCGGGTATAGCGCCAAATAAGAATAAGATGAAGGCTGACCTCCAGGTCCAGGTGGTAAAATGGATTTGACGCCTTGCTCCTGTGGGCGTTTACTTTAAAGCACAAGACATTGATTCCGTTGCCGGATGACGCGTCCTACATTGAACAGTCGTCAGCATATGAGATGATGAAAACTGATGTGTTTGATGAAGTTTTGATGTATAAAAATTAAATAGAAGCGGGTAAAGGAAACCGCCCTGTGGTAACCCTGCTAAATTTGTCTGAGTATTGACGTTTGATCTCCAAAGATGACTAACGTATGTCGACAACTGAGGACTGACCATCGCTTGAGTTTCTATGGGCGTGGGGAGACAGCAATATCTTCTAGTTACGTGGAACGACAGACAAGTTTTTGGGTAGCGTTGCAGTCAACCAGCGCGTTTTGTAAAAGATTTTGTTAGGTTTAACCTGCCAGATATCAAATCTTGCCATAAATTTTTAACCAGGTTCCTGGTGAGCTAGGGACTCGACTCGAGGGTGGTAATGGTATCGAAATATTTAAGAACTCCATATTCACGGACCGATTTGGTTCNTATTCTTATTGGCATCAGCTGCCACAGAAGGGAAACAACTTAGGCGGGTATAGCGCCAAATAAGAATAAGATGAAGGCTGACCTCTGTTGTCCAGGTCGTGAAAATGGATTTGACGCCTCGATCCTGTGGGCGTTTACTTTAAAGCACAAGACATTGATTCCGTTGCCGGACGACACGTCCTACATTAAACAGTCGTCAGCATATGAGATGATGAAAACTTATGTGTTTGACGAAGTTTTGAGATATAAAAATTAAACAGAAGCAGGTAAAAGATACCGCCCTGTGGTAACCCTGCTAAATTTTTCTGAGTTTTGAAGTTTGATCTCGGAAGAAGACTAACGTATGTTGACAACTGAGGGAATTCTCTGATCATCGCTTGAGTTTCTATGGGCGTGGGGAGACAGCAATGTCTTCTAGTTGCGTGGAACGACATACGGTGTTAAACACCTTTGACAAGTTTTTGGGTAGCGCTGCAACCAACTAGCCTTTCTCTTTCGCATTCTTTTTTTTAATATTTTATTAGGTTTAACTTGCCTAGAATTTAAATCTTGCAATGAATTTTTAACCAGCTTCCCGGTCAGCTAGGGACTCGACTCGGGGGTGGAAATGGTATCGAAATATTTAAGAACTCCATATTCACGGACCGATTTGGTTCATATTTTGAATCTATATTACTTACATGAAAAGGAATAACGCCACAAATATTTTGCGGATGGGTGGCGCAGGAGACAAAGTATACAAAATTTAATCGTTTGGTGGTGCGTGGCTCGGGTTTTCTTATTTTTTACCAACCATTAATAAGAACTTGTCTTAATTTCTTTAATTACTTGGTTTTTTTTCCATTTGCATTTATGCACTTAACTGCTTTGATGACATTTTCATCGGCGGGTTATTTTCCAACTGGGTATGGACATCGAGCGATGCACATGTGTGCCTGCGCATCTAAGAAGTGAATCGATGCGCGCTGCTTGGAGTGCTTAAAGTAAGTTGCAACATACAGTATAATGACGCTTATGAGAACAGCAAGTCTCGAAGCGCTGGCAATACGAGACATGTCTCCAATGTTACATATATAAGTGCCAGTGTCATTGTGAATACTAACCAGCAAGTACAAGCAATTTTTCCATATACATATTCATTTGTACAGAAATGTATACTATATTTATAAGACGCATATTTATATGTAGGATGCAGTTGTATGTGCGCATGTGCAACTCTATTGATAATAATGATGAGGACGTACGTGAATGCTGCTACTATGTACACTTACACNCATATATAAGTGCCAGTGTCATTGTGAATACTAACCAGCAAGTACAAGCAATTTTTCCATATACATATTCATTTGTACAGAAATGTATATGCATGTACGTATACTACATATATTTATAAGACGCATATTTATATGTAGGATGCAGTTGTGTGTGCGCATGTGCAACTCTATTGATAATAATGATGAGGACGTACGTGAATGCTGCTACTATGTACACTTACACTCTACATACATACATACATACATACATAACATAAGTATCGTTGTTTGTATTTGTTGTTGCTGTTATAGCTGATGATGTTGATAAACAAGCCAGCAAGTAAGCAAACAAGTGCTTTAGAAAATTTTTGCACACAAAAATAGCAGCGCCAGCAAGAATTTATAAGTTCGCCTCCCCCCCCCCTTTCCTTGTACAGCCAAGCAGGCAGGCAGGCAGTTAGCCAAGCAAACAGCTTGCTTCGTAAAAGGCAGACGTTCCCAAACTTTTTTTCTCGTNTTTCCTTGTACAGCCAAGCAGGCAGGCAGGCAGGCAGGCAGGCAGGCAGTTAGCCAAGCAAACAGCTTGCTTCGTAAAAGGCAGACGTTCCCAAACTTTTTTTCTCGTTGACCCTTTTCGAAACTTTTCGAGTTTCGGTGGAACCTCTGCTGCTACATTTCTAACATATTTCCAAAGGTCATCAAAAAATGTGAAGATTAGATCTAACGATGTAAATTTGCATCGTGGGTAAGTTGAAAACTAAAGTTTGAAGCTCGTTATGTTTACCAACATATTTTAGTCGAGGTCTTAAGTGCAGCTTACCTGTCACTGCAGACACGTAACCTCCGTCCCCTCTACCTATTTTCCACCACGTAGTCCATGGCTTTGAGGATGTCAGTTACCTCTGCTTGGAAGACCGAAGCATATTCCTCAAGAGAAAAGTGAAGTTTATCACCACTAACTTCAAAAAAGACCACATATCCTGACCCAGAGTCAATTTTGGAGCCGTAATTGAAGAATCAACAATGTGTGAGTCCGGGGTCAGTGCTGGAATTAAGTAAGCATTCAGCCTCAGGGAACTCAACATTATATAATCTCTGCCGCCAGCAATTTCCGCCTCGCCCAACTCAGTTTTATACCAAAATCCTTTTATTTTTATTGCAGCAGTGCGTCAAGAGCACTATACACCATTAAAAAAAAATAAATAATGTTAAAAAAAAGACTATCGAAAGCAGATAAATTTTCGTGAATCCCCACTTACAGCTCGTGGGCCCTCATATTGTTTTCACGCCAGCGTAGACCCCCTTGAGTCTCCCGTGGACCCCTGGGGATCCACCTGGACCACTTTGGGAATCACTGTTAAAAGGGATTATCCATTACAGTATAATAAATAGACTCATATGTATGTATGTATGAACGGGTATGTCTACAGGTTTGTATGTATGACTACAAAGGCATCTGCGTACGTAAATCCGTAATTGGGAAAAACGGATGTTTATGGGTTGTCGTAAAATGTTTTTGAGTAGCAGCATATAAGATGCAAATATCTTGGAACGACTTGATAGATATATACATACATATGTATTCTAATATATTTTCATATATGTACGTAGAGTCCAACGTCAACAGTGCCTAGGAAAAACTCTCACTTTTGTGCTTAATAATGAAAAAGTGGTAAACAAAATGAAAATTAATGCCACGCGCAATGGAATCGGCATTTAAGTCAGCTAAACTTAAAATGATGTGGGTTGCCTTTAAAATGTAATAAATTATGTGAAAGAAAGGTGAGGTTAGGTTTTTCTCACAGTACACACGCACGGGCGATGAACGGTAAGTAAAAGTTTGTTTGGAGCTCATAGTGATGCCCAGGAGACGATTTTTACAGACCTGTACTAGCTCTCTCCAAGCTGTTTGAGTTCTCGAAAAGTGGCCCACAAGAACGCGGAAGTAACGAAATAGAGTCCACATCTTGCCATTCTTGGAGCGTCGAAATTATTTAGCCATATAGCAGTGAAGGTCAGCGAGAACTCATCAAGCCTACCGTGTGCAAGAGTCGTGTGCGAAATCGGCTGAGAACCCTTGTGGACAGAAGCGCCAGTATCAGTAAGGGAATCTCGTCTGTCTTGATGAGTTCTTCAGACGTACTCCGTCGGGTGCCCGCTGCCAGCCCTAAACAGCCAACCACCCTGTCGAGAAGATCCATTTCGGTACTAGGAAAACCACGCTGGCCAACATGCAGAATATACTGGTTGTGAAGCATATCGGACAATCGATGATCTCAGCAAAAGTAGAAAAACAAGGCCCAGGGCTTAAGTTGCACAAAAATGTTTAGTCAGTTTAGGTGAGGCTAGGCTGAGGCCTTAGATGATAACAGCTTTCCAGAGAAGCAAAAAACGCCAAATGAGCGCTTCCGCCTTTGAACTTTCGAACCAAGGTCAGTCTGTGTCAGAGGGTTTGGGATTTTAGAACTAGGAATTTTAGAACTTCACACAAGATCAATTTCTATACTCACTATACCTAAATAAAAATATGAATGCATTACAATTTGCATACAAATTCATAAATGCTACTACTTATACATGCACTATGCAGCCGTAAAAGCGCCTCAATGTATGCAATAGAAACTAACTAGAGAGCCTCGGTCGTAGTGATGCAGTCTATGGGGAAAATAGGCAACTAAAACGGTTCGTAATTGCATTCAATGAAATGTAATAGATTTACATACATAACGCTGTAGGCTGCCAACATCCTGTCAGGGTTCGCAGAGGCCATAGTTGCATATGCATGAACACAAAAATGAAGAAGGCAACAAAAAATGCCAGATATTGCAAATAAAACTAAAATTTTAGTAGCTCAACGAATTTCCTGCTCATACGAATTGTCTGCAAACTCAATTTGAATTTCATGCAACCGCAAACAAAAAAATGTAAAAAAAGAAAAAAAAAACAAGAAAATGGGAAATCATGAAGCTATGTGAATTTTGAATTACGGATAATTTGCTCAGACAGATCAGATAAAATCGCTTATACATTGATTTTTGAATTTGAGCAGGGAGAAAAATAGAAAATTCGATAGGTGGATGTGCATATACAAAGTACCTATATATGTATGTATGTATGTGTATTTGTGTACATAAGCAAGTAAAGTAGTTGCTTTTATTCTATAACATAGCCGACCAAGTTAGCACAAACTTCCACGTTTAGTTGACAGAGCAAGGGGAATTAAAACCGCCGCAGCAAGACATTTTTGAGGCAAAAGTAGAGAGTGTACATATCTCCTTGCCAAAAAGTTAGAAGGAAACACCACTTTCTAGAAATGGTTTCAAGCATCCAATCTGCCAACTAAAGTCTAATGGCCCAGATACGACAGGTTCAAACGTAGGTAAATACCTTAGCTCAGGTGCGGATTGCATAATAGCCTGTCGCCAAGAATCACTTTCGAATATTTGGCTTCTGACTAGAAGGATAACGTTATACCGAGTTAGACCTCTAGCAATACATCGGTAAACATGTTTCATTTCGTCCTGCAAACCTTATTAACTTAAAAATATTAAATTTATTAAAAGCGCATTTTCAATACCTATTCGTCCTTGTAAACCAAAAAAAAAAACTTTATTGTTTTTAAATTAAAAAAAAAATTCTAACTCTCATTTGGTACTCATATTGTTATTCTGCATTGCACTGATAAATAAATATTTTTTTTTGAATGAACCATATCTTTAAAATTTCAAAGTCCTTTGAAAGAAAATCCTGGCGACAGATTTAAAAATTTAAAACGCAGTTTTACTATATTTGGCTAGATCAGGTAATTTACCCAAGATATTTTAATTTTTATGAAAAAAATTTTCAAAATCTAACAAGGAAACATTTTCGAATAAGGAGTATTTTGTATGAAAGTCTATGCATAGAAAAAAAAACCAAGTTTCGAATGGTTAAATAAAATTGTGCAATAATTTTTTGCCAGAAATAGGGTCAAGCAATACGCCACATCTACATGTCCGTACTCGTATATGGCGTAACAGTAACATATACCAAGTTAAAGTTTTCTTTTTTTTTTGCATTCGAAATGAAAACTCAAATGGAATATCGCAAGAAAATTACCTAATCTAGAAAAATGCGCCTTAGTAAGATGCTAGAAAAGTTACAGATTTTTGTTAAAATAACTGTAATTTCTAACTACCTAATCCCAGCCTTAAACAAGCTTATGTAGCCTTTGTTATCTACTCTCGAGCTATTCCGTTTCCAAAAATGTTAACTTTTATTTAATTTTCAATTAGCTTTATGAATTTTCCCCATTAACAGGCACAAACATAGCATATTTAACTGTACATGAAAAATGCTATTTGTGGTTGCTAATTCATACGAAACTACATTTTTACTAATATATATGCGTATACTATACATATATGTTTTTTTAGATTACCGACCTGTGACTTTTACATCATCAAGTCAGCACTATTTCGTTGCACAGGTACGTTTCACTGCAGCAAACAATGCTAAATTTACAATCGCAACGTTGGACAGACAATAGTGTACAAAGGGTGATTATTTTACATGCCGTACGAATTTCAACAAAACTTTTTTAATATACACCAAAATTTAATTTTTGGTTCTCGAAAATTTAATTGACGTGTGTTGCGGGAATTTATTAAATAAGTTTTGTTTGAAGATGTGAAAATTTTGAGTTTGAATAATTCACGTTAATGTACCGAACTGTGCCAATGCGTTAATGCGATAGGTGGCGCAGGATTCGGGATATTTGAAAACCGCGTATATATGGTCCGATTTGGTTTGTATTTAGAACGTATATTAACTACATGAAAAGGAAAAACTCCTGTAAAAATTTTGCCGATAGGTGGCGCACGGGTCGATATATTTGGTAAACACCAATATTTATGGTCGCATTTCGTTCATATGTATTTAGAAAGCTTGGTTTCAAAATTTATGGTTTTACTATGAATTTGTTTTAACTATAAGAGACTCCATTCTGGAAAAAATTGGATTTTGTATACAGTACGGTAGCGGATATTAAAGATTTTTCCGATTGCATTCACTGTTTTCTTGGCTATGGAATATGGAATAATTATTTTAAAAATTCAACTGCTATTTCGCTAGCTTAAAGCGAAAAGACACAGAAAACTCGATTGTGCCAAATTAATATGAAATCTTGTAACATTGAATCCTTATGAATTTCTTCTGTATATGAATACAGGTACTACTATGAAATCAGAAAGGTGTACAATTTATAAAATAATGACCCATTGAGTAATGGAAAATGTTCTCTCTCTCTCTCATGCAGCATTTTGTTGATTATACATAATTAAATACATTCAAATGCCACAAACATAGCCACACGAAATTATTTCGCCGGCAAAATGAAATTCAGCGAAAATTTGTGGAAAGTGATGTGATTTGAAAAGTATGTAGGTATGTATGTATGAAAAATACATACATCCGAATTACTTGATTATTTATCATTCTGTTTGAAATTAGTTAATTATATACAGGTTTTTGCGCTCCGTGAAATTGTACTCAACAAGGTCTGCGTTTTTCACATATCTACTATAGAAACATATAAGCTTTAGGGTGATCCAAAAACGCATGTGAAAAAGTAAAGTCGGAATTTTTATGCTCTCACCCCCTAGGATTGTTCTATACAAAACAAAAATGACCCATATTTTTTTGTTTTGAAATCTAAAAATATTTAGAAGTCGCTCAAAACGCTCAACATTTCCTTGTATTTTATATGAAAAAAAAATAAAAATCGTAGAAGGCTTGAAAATCAATATTTTTCGATCGGAAAACTCTGTTTCTCTTCTGGAGATTTCCAATAATAATAACCAATCATTTACTTAAAAATTTTTTATAGTAACTATATTTTATAGGTTCGTCGAAACCCCCATAAAATGCCAAAAAATGCAATGGGGGAATAAATAAAAAGTCTTTAGCATTAAAAAATGCTTAAATAAACAACTGGGTATTGGTACTGGATGTCGCCTGAAGAGAACAAGAGTTTTCCGATCGAAAAATATTTATTTTCAAGAATTCTTTAACACTTCTACGAAAAGTTGTTGTTCGCCATATTAAATACATAGGACACTTTGAGAGATTTTAGTGACTTCTAAATATTTTTTGATTTCAAAATAAAAAAATTTGGGTATAATTTTTTCGATATATTTAGATTAATCCTAGGGGGTGAGAGCATTAAAATTCCGACTTTACTTTTTTTCAACCACCCTAATACATAGACATGTAGCCACAAAATTATTTTGCTGGTTTTGACTTTTTAATGCGATTACTTATCTGCTAGAAGTGGCAATAAAGTCAAAGTTCTGCAATTTTTTTATTTCAGTATTGTTTTTTTTTACATATATCACACCGGCGAAGGTGCACACATATGTGTGTATGTACATATGTATGTTCTTATATATACTTGCAGATTCATTGTAGCAGTTTGTACATTTTAGAAGAGAACAAGAAAAATATTAGAAAGTGAGGTAAAGATGCATGAGGACTATAATTCTTTCACTTTTTCCCTGGATAGTTATTTTGACGCAATTTTTTGAGAACGTCCCACATGGATGGATCAGTAGGTAATACGTGGCCGCTTGCGAATTAACATGAGCGGTTTTTCCACTACCAAATAAAGTTAATCACTTAAATTCGTTTGAAAGGTGCTACCTCACAGGTGGTCCCATAAAAAATTTGGTTTAAATCCGCTCATTGAATCATGAAGAAATTAACGAAAATCTTAAAATTTTTTATGAGAATTGAAGTCGGTTTTCTGTCGGGTCGGGTGTCTCTAATTCTTCTTATTTTCGTTGTTGGTGTTTCCGACGAGGTAGCAGTATTATGTATTGGGGAACGTTCTAGAACGTCTAAACTGGCTTGTCTCCAAACCAAATTTGCGTTCATAGTACTTACTAATTAAAAAGGTCGAAAAATCGAAAAGTGCGTTTTCGGGGCACATTGGGCCGTATGCACACAAAATTAGCAATTGACTTTTCCTTAAATTTCATGTCTTTCACTTAAATTTTTTTTGAACGACTCGAGAAAAGGGTATAGAATTATAAAGAGCATTCGGTTTTATACATATCGGTCATTACTCTGCTATCACTATCATGTCAGATTCTTTGTTGCTGTTCTCAAACAGAAATATTAAATAAAGCGGTGCTCTAAATTGTAGTAGTTTTTTTTCCCCAATTGCCTGCACTACTTTATTTCTCTACTTATTGCATTACGACCCTCAGCAAAATGTCTAACCTTTTGCCACATTTAAGGGCATGCAATTTGTTAAAATTGTAACATTATAAGTAGAAAATGACAAATATACATTTGTAGGTACACGGTTACTTAGGAATATATGTAATATACACAAAGCATTTCGAGGATGCAAACTGCGAAGTAGCGCAACGCAGCACAATTCAATGTAATTTTACGTAAATTTGCTTTTATTGTCAACATTTCAACGAGCCAACCAACCGATAACGAACTCGGAACAGAACAAATGGAAAACAGCAGCGAGCAGCGCTCGCATGAACGTAGAGGACACATAGAAACATTGTATTTAGCTCGCAATTGGGGACATCGGGGCGAACGAAGTTCATAAGTTTATGTTGTTGTTGGTATGTGCAACAAGTTTTGTGCTGATGCTGCTGCTGCGGCTGCTGCTGCTGCACACAAACCCATACGCACAGAAATATAACTGTTAACACACATGCATCCCTGCAGTAATACGGCGGGCAATTTTCCGTAAAGGGCCAGTACTTCGCTGGTTAAAATTTGACTGGTCAGAATTGGACATTGGCTTGCATCGATAATGTCAGCTTTCGACCAGTCCCCAAGGAATCGGTCTAGAGATGACCGAAAAGTGCAGTTTGGCAGTGACAGAGTGGTTTTGTCTTGCAATTCAATAAAAAAAATTTAAAGAAGACCACCCTGGCCTTGATTCAAAGTGAACATTTGAACACGCGTGTTTGTAACTCAGTGCGTAGACATGCTTGCCACTACTTGTTAGCTTTCAGGAGGGTCTGGGTTCAAGTGCCGTCCGAGGCAACATGGTTATAAAATGATAAGATATTTTTTTTTTGTGTTTCCGAAAAATGGAAAACAACCTGTGAAGTGCAGAACGCAATCGTACTCCAACGAAAAAAAAGCTCCAAAATTGGACTAGTCCAGGACTATCTTACGGTCAGTGTTGAGTGGGCCGGTGGACCTTTTCCAATGACACGCCAATGACAAAAATGGCAGTCTGAATTCCTGCAGGGATACAATATATGCACTTTTACACATACAAATAAGTTTTCTAACAATAAATGCATGCATTGATAAATACGAATAGATATGAATGTATGTACATGTATGTAAACGTATACCAATGCAAATAAATAGAAATGTTGAAACGCGTGTTCGCGCACGTGCCACAGAGACGCTTAGAGAAAGTTTTTAATAAAAGTAAAATGGCACCGAAGAGTAAAAAGTAGCAGCAAAGAATTACAAAATTTTTACATATGAATTCTCAGAAATATACATAATAGAGTGAGCTCTCAAGTGCATGCATACAAACATATCGTCGGTCCCTACGAAGAGTAGCACATTTCACTATTAGCGTGG
>NW_016173675.1:0-11679 GCF_001687245.7 Rhagoletis zephyria
TGTTCTTTTTGTTTTTGTTGCTGCTGACCACAGTAGGTGGGCGGAAAATATCAGCTTCTTGTGTTCGACGGTATAAATTTAATTTAGCGCTCAATGAGACCACACTTGAAGTCTCCACTTCGGTCAGCACCTAGTACTTACTCCTTCCACTTATGACTTTGCATTTTTTTCGTTTGGTTCCTCATAGTCTCAACTGAACTGAGTAGCGGACTGCAGTGTTCTTTCTTTAAATCACTCTACTCCATCCTTTTTGTTCTTTTTTCACTTTCTGCTAGCAAGCACTCAGTCGCTGTGAATGAATGAAATTTGCCCATTTCGTATATTGTTATTTATAAAGTATCTCACTTATTCATTTATTTCAACACTTATTCATTCATTCATTTATTGTTGGTTTTATCAAGGATCTAAAAAACGATTGAATGCAAGAATTATAGTCTTCATTTGCGAGAACCCTGTACATTTCAACTGCGTGCAGGGCTAATTTACGCATTTCATTTAAATAAAGATTGGCATTAATAAATTGGAAATGAAATATTCTAGAGAGTGATGTGTGTATTTATGTTTTTGTTTGTATGCATTTATAAATGTACAAATATATTTTCAGATTTGTCTTCATAAGGAGGTGTTAATGGTTGTTGAGAAGAATGAATAAATTTCAATGGATTTGTGTTCTTGTTGGCAGCAGAGAAATGCTGCATAAGTATGTATTTGCACTGAATGGCATTTATTACTCGAAAGCTTATCACAAATCTTCAGTTATTGATTTTAATGAATCATGATTGTATGACTTAACATTTAAATGAAGTTAAGTTGAAAATCTATTACAAATATGAATAAATTGTAATAAAAAGTAGGCAGAAGATGAGTATATATTAAAGTTCGAAAATATTACTTGGAGATTGAAAATATGTTTTCTTTATGTTTTATGTTTTATAATACTTTTTTTTATACTATAATATGGTAAAACGGCGTGTTTAGTTTTTCTCTCTGACGTCAAGTTTTTTTTTTAAATCCTTCAAAAAATTATTAGAGAAATCAGTGCACTGTAGAAAAATAGTATGTCTATCAAAGTAAAGAGAAAATTCTGTAGAATTAAGACCGATTAAATTTGTTGGTGCATTAAGGCGATTAGGTATTGAAAAAGTTCTTTTAACATTTTGCCATTGAATATCCTTGGAATTTTACAGGCATTATTTAAAAAAAAAATATGTTGAGAACTAATATGCACTCGGCCACATGCCCTAGTTTCGTCCTTCTAACTTCATGCGCTAAAATAAAAAGATAAATAAAAAAACCATAGAACTAATTAAAAGGACATTTTCAATGCCTATTCGTCCTTGTGAGCCAAATAATTTTATTTTACTTTTTTTAAATTATACAGAATTTTCTCTTTCAGTTGGTACTCTTACTGTTTTTATTACATTGGAATAATTTTTTTTTAATAATTTTTGGAATTAATCATATCTTTGAAACTAGAAAGTCCTTAAAAAATCCTGACGTCAGTGAGAAAATCTAAAAATGCAGTTTTACTATATTTGGCCCACAGTTTCGTGAGTATATGAACTGCCTCATGTGTTTCGATATTTTTTTATTTATTTATGTTTTTTTTTTTAAGTGAAACTTCCTATACGACAGAAAGGCACCAGTTGCATCGAAAGTTTAGCGACGTTGGTTAGGAGGAAGGAAGGAAGAGAGAGAGCGAAAAGGGCAAAGTCATTAGACCAAGCAATGAGTGATTAGTGATGACTTATGACTAACTGATGGCAAATGAATAATCAAAAACAACAGACTACTAGGAAGTCATGAAAAATTACTACACTAAGCAAAAAGCAACATGATTTTTTTCAAACAGTGTAATTTTTGGTTTTCCATGTTAGAAATTTTTGAACAGAAAAAGTATTTTTTAAACAAACTTAAGGCATTGGCCCAATGTACGCTTGCTTTGTTTGCTTCGCTGTAAGAACTGTCAAACATTTTTTGAACTCTATTAAAATGTATGAAAGTTGGCCAGATGGCAGCTTTACTTCACTTGCTTGAAGCGCTTCAAAGTTTCGAATAGCCAAAATCTACATGTGACAACGTTTTGTAGGCTTTTGACAATGAGGCATGTTTGCGTGCTAAATGAAGTTCCTATATTGGTATTAAAGATGTCGCCGATGCCTTCACAAAACCGATTAAATATCTGACGGCACTCCAATTTTACAGGAGAGCAAAAAACTGTGTTTCTTTATAGGCATTGACTTGCTACTATTTGTTGGCTTTCATTAAATGTCATTAAACTAGACGGAATTATAGTAATTTTGATTTTTTTTTCGATTTTTCTTAATTACGAAAATTCATCTGTGAAGTGCAGAACGAAATCGTGTTGAAAGAAAAAAAAGTATTCAAAAATATATATTTAAATTTTTTTGGCACATTTTTTGGCGTGAAACAATGGGAATAGGACTCATTTTTTTCTCAGTGTAGCGAATTATGACTAACGACAAATTGTTTAAGTAATTAATAATAACTTGTGACTTATAACTTATGACAACTGAGCTACGAATTACGACTAGTAAATAATGACTAACCATTCCCAACTAATGTCGTATGAATAATGCCTAATTACTATAGCTACCGACTTGTGATGATTAATCACTAATTAATTATGACTTATGACCAACTACTGTCAACTATATTTAGTCTATTGACTAATGTCTAACAACTCTTGGCTTATAAATAATGACTAGTGGCTAACAACTAATGAGAAATGGCATGTGATTAATGACTTGTAACTGAAGAATAATAAAATACTAGGAACGCCAGCTATTGTCGAAATTTGACCAGTTCTATGGTTTTTAAGATAGGTTTTCTAACTAAGAACGTCGTTCAACTTATAAAGTACAAAATTATTTACCGGAAAATCTTCTGCTTTGTAACTAAAACGTTACTACAATTTTTAACATCTTTGAAAGTCTTTAGCAATATAAATTCCAGTTTGTCGATAAATTTCGAAAATTTGATACATATCGATAATTTGACGAATTTCAAAAACGCTAAAATCATATAACCAACAAAATTCGACAGCTCGACTAATGTCGAAAAATTTCGATAACTGCAGGTATGTTTAAAGGGATCGATAAATTTCGATAACTGAAAAATGTATGGATATCGATATAAATCGATAACTCGATAAACTTTGGATACCTCTATATATTTCGCTAACTCGGGTAATTTTGATAGCTCCATAAAGCTTTCGATAAACTTATATAGCTTTCGAATTTCGATAACTTTATATATTTTGAAAATTCCAAAAACTTCTATTCGATAAATCCACAAATTTCAGTAAAATCAATCAATAAATATCGATAACTCGATAAGTTTAAAGAACTCGATGAATTACGATAAATTTCCATAACTATCCTATCTCGGCAGCCAGCTCGAAAACGCTCTATCTGAAACACATTTTTCAAGAACGTCCTATCTCAGAATTTGGTTGAAGAACGCCCTATCTCAGAATGCGGCGGGAAAAACGCCCTATCTCACTTAAAATGTAGATATTGAAAATGTGCTGATATAGGGCGTTTTTGAAACGAATTCTGAAATAGGGCGTTCTTGAAAATTTGTTTGAGATAGAGCGTTTTCGAGCTGGCTGCTGATATAGGTCAATTTTCCACTCAGCAGTCGATATATACATTAAAAAAAAAAAAAAAAAAATTCTTTGAAGGAAATTTGAGAATTGATTAGAAATGATGCATCTCATTAAAATATTTGCCTTAATTGCGTAACAGATTTCTATTAAATCGTTTATGTAGCCAAATTTCTTCAATCTGTATTTATTTACCCTCATTCATTTAATTTTAAGTTAAATGGTTTTGACAGCACTCAAATGAATTCAATCATAGCTTTCATTGCTACAGGAAAATTGAACATGACGCGTGTAAATATGTCTGCATTTAATAAGTATTAATTTTAAATATTAAATAACAGAGAGAGAGAGATTCACAAACATACATGAAACAGCACAAAAAGGACAAGTGAAATATTTCTCGCATTAATCACTAATTGGCAATTATGTGGCTGTAAGAGAGTATACAAAAGCCCACTTGTACTCACACAAATGCATACTTACACACGTATGTATGTACTCATGCATATGCATACTTATATATGTACATATGTATATTGAAGTAATTTCAGACTACTTGCTCCTTACTTGAATGAAATTGTGGCAAAGTGGGCAAAAAGTAAATACATAAATCAAGCAATTAGAATGTGGAGCTTCGATTTATTATGGCAACTATCGATAAACATACGTACTATGTGCGTACTAAATATTATTCATAAATACATAAGTTTATAAATACTCCTGCGTGTTAATTTTGACAATCTATTATTGGCTATGCTAAAAGCACTTTAATAGTTATAACTAAATAGTACTTTTAATGCCAAAAGAGTTTTTAAATAATCAGAATTAATTTATTTTGTGAAAATTGAAAATTAATGCCATTAATAAATGTTAGCACTATAACCTTTGGCATGACCACTAAATTGCAATCAAATTGTTACGTATTGCTAGCAATTACATTCAATTAAAAATAAATTTAACCACTAAACTGCGATTTCATGCAACAAAATACAAATTCAATTCAAATATGTAATTACTGAAAAACGTATGGTTTATGTGCGTGTTTATGTGTGTATGTATGTATGTATGCACTTATGCAAATTATATTTTAATAGACATTCCTCATCATTAAGCAACTACATATATCGATTATAATTTTTTTCTTTGTCCTGCAATGTGTAGCCGAGTGGTTAGATGAACACACATACATAGATATGTATGTATCAACCTAGGTTCGATGTCTGATATCGACCGCCCAACAGTAGTCTGAAACTGTAAAAGTAGTGTTAAAAAATAGCGTAGAACCTCCAATTCTTAATCGATTTGATCAAGTACTATTTAGCGGAGATTTGCTGAGCGCGATTATTGAATAATTACACTGGTTTACAGCAAAAATGTTGAATGGATGCGACTATCCAATTCCTATAGAGAATTGCTCGCTGATTCTGAAAATCGAGTTAATTTTATTTATGCTATGGATAAGTTTTCGAGATATTTTCCATTTACCGTCATTCAGCTTAAAACAAAAAGTGGTTCCACTTAATCACGAATATCTTACGAACGAATTTAACAATCTTAATATGAAATATGGCAAATGAAAGCAAACAACATTCTTCATAGCCCGTATACATATATGCATATCACTTTTCGATAGATCTGATAGTTTCGAACAATTTAATTAATCATTCCAGATTTTTCGCTTTTTCATGAAAAAATAAAAAAATAAATACAAAAAACATCAAAACTTTAGAAGGAGAACAATTCAGGTGTACCTGGCGTATGAGTGACATCATTTCCTGGTCATTTTTCATAAAAAAAATCTTTTCGCATTTTCATTTGACCACTCATTACTTCGCTATTCATCCTTCGATTTTCTTCATTAGTAACTTGTTTTTTTTTTGTAACAGAACAGGCTGTAGGACAAATGCGAAAATTTGGCATAGAACCTGTTATTTTTTTAATTTTTTTCCTTGCTAAAGTTTGAGTTTTTTCACTTTTTCACAAAAAAAAGCTGGAATGAATAACTAATTTTTTTAGAAGCTATCAGTTCTATCAGAAAGTGATGTATGTACGGTTTACGGAGAATTTCGCTAGCTTTCATTTGCCGTACTTAGTTTTAAGAATGTTAATTGATTGGTTCGTAAGATATACGTGGTTAAGGGGAACAACTTCTTGTCTTAAGCTAAATAACGGTAAATTGAAAATATCTCGAGAACTTATCCATATAATAAAAAAATTAACTCGATTTTGCGAAATCAGTGGGCGATCCTACATGGAGTTTGGATAGTGGCACCCGTAAAACAAAAAACGAACACAAATTTGAGATCCGGTGATATTTGTTTATATGAAATTTTTTAGTGCAAAGTGCGGTAACCTATTAAAAATAGTTTCCCCAAACTGAAAAATAATTTCACAAGAAAACTTAAACCGTTATAAAAAATTTGAACAAAATTATTATTGTTTTTGTTATTTTACGGCCTTATAACAATTATATGCAACAATTTTTATTGAGATTGAGTCAGTGGGATCGTCGGTTCGAATCCTACTGAAAGAAGTCTGATGAGAAATGTGGTGATTTCCGAAATAGCTATCACTTCTACCATTTTTTCAAATTATTGTTGCTTTTCCACAAAACGTTTTTCATTAAAAACGGTCTCAAGCTCAATAATAATTGTTGAACAAAATTATTATTTTTTTTTTGTATTTTCTGGAAATTTTTAGGTGAGCAGTTTTATAGCCTATAGAAAATTGGTTTCGTCAAATAAATCATTCGAAAACGAAAATCAGTTAAAAAAAAAATTCCGTTGTGTATCTTTTATATCGTTCTTTGTTTGACAAAAATATTAGGTGGATTTTTTTATAACAATTAAAATTCTTCTTGCGCATTTTTTTCATTTTGTTGAAACCCTAGTTTGCATTATGTAAAATTCATTAAAAAGAACAGGAGAATTGTTCTTATTCAAAATTGTCACTTTCTTTGCAATTTTTACTAAAAAATTAAATTTAAGAATTTAAATTATATCAACTTCAATTTCTTAAAAACTTATTTATCAAATCGGTTAAGATTTGGAGGCTCCTTTGAACACTACTATTCGATTTCAGGCCGATGTGCGCCCCACGTCAGGCAATGTCAAGCCGCCGATGGCGTTTTCGCAATGACAAAGCTACGATCACCGCAAACTTGGCGGATGGTGATCAGTGAAACACATATAAATATGTGTCAAGGAATACCCCGACATCTCCTGTCAAATGTGATTTTTTTTGAGATTTACGGGTTTTGGCATTGTGCCATCTTCAGCGTCATTTTTCGTTCTGTCTATTCTGTTCCATTCTGATACATCATCTTCCCACTATCTCTACAGAATCAGCCAATATCAACAAATTAGTAAGAAGTAGTTGAAATGTTTATTGATTTTCGTATCTGAAGCAAGGAGCAATTTGGAAAAACGTCTATAGCTTTAACATTCAGGTGAAGCTCAGACTAATGCGTCGAGAATTTTGAAAAAACCGCTAACTCAAAATTACGAGACGACTCTTTAATCCGATTTTTTAGATTTTTTTGAGTCTGCAGTTTTCTTACCCATATAATTTTGGTGCAATAAAGTGCAAGTTTTAAGTACCTGGGAAATACCGTTGATTTTTGGTAATTTTTTTGTGGAAGGTGTTGCTCATTTTCCCCATACAAAACAATGGTCGAACATACTATTTTGTATTGAAGAAAATGCGCAAACAACAAACTGACAAAAATCAACGATAAGTCCGAAAGGCCTACAAAACTGCATACTAAAAAAAATCTAAAAGATCGAATTAAAAAGTTAATAATTTTGATCAACGTTTGTTAAAATTCGCCGAATTTTTAGAAATGCTCTACAAAGTTTAAAATTTTGATTTACATTTTTTTTAGATAGTAAGTTATATATTTTCATAAACAAATAATAAATAATTTTTAAATAAAGAAAAATAGCCAAATATTGGTAAACAATCTTTTCCCTATTTCTCGCTATTTTGCCAAACACCCTAGTGTTTTACTCCCTGATGTAGTACTTCCAAATAATACATATAATCGAAATCAGTTGCAGAAAAATTATCGCACAGTAATATTTATCGATAACCAGACATTAAATATATTTGTCGTTTGTTCTTTGACCAGATAATAAGCGCTAATTTTTGCTTTTTAATTTTGGGCATTGATAAAAAAAATTTAATCGATTCGTGGTTATTTTTCGAGTTTTTTTCGGGACGCTTCAAAATATTTTGAAAACTCTTCGTGATTTTACCTCTTTTAGTTGGAATTTTTAGGATGTTTTCAGTTCATTCTTAGAACGCCCTGTGAACTTGAACCCGAGTTCCTTTAAACAGAGAAAAAATAATCTAGTCGTTAATTTATTGAACCACTTGTTATACCAAATGAAATGAAACAGATCCAAGATTTCTACCTAGACTACCTCTGCCAGACTGGTGAATAAGCTTAATTACAGGTTTTTTGTGTCGCTTCGACTAGAGGTCTACACACGGCCACAGGCAGTGGCAATTTGATTTCTCCTCATTTTTATTGCAGCAACTTTTGCAATGGCATTCGCCATCTTTGGAGTATTGCGGCAAAAGCCCAGTGTCCTGTAATGGCTCTGCTAAAAACTCTTACCGCGGACATGTGCAGTTTCAGAAGTTCCACCGTTTTTTTTTGCCATAAAGACCTTGCAGCCTCACAATTATCTCCTTCTAGATTCTAGTATGATTTTGTGGTTAAAGCTGTTAGCCATATCTGAGCATTTTATTGGCTGCCTGGCTTCCTGGTTTAAACAAAGAGTGATATTGAGATGTCAGTGCAAAAGCGGTACGCTAGTTCCGTACAACCTCCGAGATCCAATTGCTTTCAAAATTACTTGGCTATCGGCGAAGATAATGGCTTTTCCAAATAGAATATTGCTAATTGCTTTCTCTATAGCATAGATCTTAGCATAGAAAACACTGTAGTTTGGAGTTAGTTGGTTTCCACATGCTGACCTCCCTTTCATTGCAGCAATTGTCGATTAAAACTAAATTTCGCATTGAACTAAATTTCGCTACATGATCTAGGGTAAAAAAAATAAAATCTGATACGCAACTCATTTCCTTCTTTTCAGCTTAGTTCAATTCATTTAGCAATACTTTCAAACGAAACATAAATAAACTCTTCTTTTTGCACTTCATCTCACCCTTTCAACGGCTTTATGTCATTCTTGTATAAAGATAGCAGCTTAGCTGGCTTATTGAAAACAAAACTTGAATTAAAAAAAGCATCCAAAAATATATATGTACATTTGTTTGAAGAAGCTAACTCAAATTTAAAGCAACTTTCCTGCTATTCTCGATTAAAGGCGTACATAAAAGAACTTGATACAATTTTCGAAGAAAGTTTTTGTTGATGCTACAAACAAGCCATATCGTGAAAGTCAACTATGTACTTACATAAATAAATTTAAGCTAAACTTTTGCAAACTAAATATTTTTCACACCACTTGGCTTTATTGAAAGGCAATAAACGGAATATTATGTACATATTTTAATAAATACAAAACACATAACTGCTGATATGCTGTATCCTATAATAACTAACTCTACATAAATATGTATGTATGTATGTATATAATACGGCTGTATGTCTGTAAAATCATGAATATTGTTGTGAGGCTGGCAAAACTTTACGAGTTGGTAAATTAAGCCTTCCGTTGTAATGAAATTTAGTTTTGGGCAAATTTGTTTTTTTTTTTTTGTGTATGGCATAAAGTTGTTGAAATAACGAGAAAGCAAAGTCAATTTAAATATGCTTTAGCACTTGTAAATTTAATATGGACATTTAGATGTATCTGTATGTATTTATTTATGTGCATTCAAATGGAAATTGAAAAATTTAAGAGCGCACAAAATTTTGCTAATACCATAAGCAGAAGAACTCAAAACTTAATTAAATGGGCAGTCAAAAAGCATACGCTTACCAGCATCCTGTTGTTTGTACAAAAATGCATGTTGGCATACAGTGGTGGGCATGCAGTGCTACATAAATAAGTAATGCAAATTGGAAGATTTTTTGTTCCGGGAACATAAAATAAAGTCAATATAATTTTTCCATTTCTTATGCCGAATTTCCACTAGGCATTGGCAAGCATTAGAGTATGATTTGTTTAGAGATATTTTCATTCTATGCATTCCTCTCTTCCTCCCTTTCTTGAACAATTCAATCAGGTAAAATTTTGTTGGAGCTGTACATTTTCATCAACTCACTACTGAGTTCAATACCGAGAAACTTTTCAAAGGTACTACATACTTTCACAAGACTAAATACCAAGCATAAAAGCAAGTATTTAGTTACGCCGAATTTCCACTAAGCTCGAAATGAAATGAAAAATTTTTGCAATTTAATAACTGCCATGTGGAAACGAATTTAGTGACAATTTTTCTTAACGTAATGGCACAGGTATTTTTCAATGCCCAACTTTGTCAGCAAAATTTGCGTCATTTAATGCCTAGTGCAAATTCGGCATTACTTCAACCTTAATTAAGTAATCCCCAGATGCCCAGGAAATTCCGAAATAGTCCCAGAAACCATATATGTTTGTAAATAGAAAATATATTTCAAAAACCCACAAAGTCCTAAAAAATGGGAAAAAGTCCCGAAGAAATCCCCAAAGTTCTTCACTATTGTATTTCTGTCTTTAGAAGTCTAGAGCGTAACCAGGGCAGCCACCAACATTAAATGGGATAATCTGCACACCTGCATGGCACCGCGCTCGCTCTGGCCACGGCACGACGAACGAAGAACAAGGAGTTTATTAAGGCTTTCAAGGCCAAACTTTAGGCTTCTCACAGTAATATTAACGAGACCATTGGCCACATGGCCGCCAGATTCGGAGCACCGTATAACGATTTCTGTAGAAGCTGCAGGGATGAGAAGATTCTATATCCGTCCAGCACATCCTTTGCGAGTATCCAGCACTCCGAGGAAAATGCCTCAAGTTTCTTGTGGACCATTTCTCCGAGAGCCTGGATAACTTGGAGAAAACTCCACTGGATGCGCTGTAAGGATTGTGCAGAGAATCAAAGTGGTTCAAAGACATGTAGGTATAGGCATGAGGTAACCACCCTGGGCATCGCAATGGGCCTTTGTGGCCTCCAAGTGAATTCTCCTCAGAGCTGCCCGTTTAACCTAACCTAACCGCCACCCTAATACATACATACATACATAGAAAGTTTAACGAAAGCTTGTAAGAAAAGCAAAAATCACCGATTACACTACCCAACAAATTTTCAAATTTAGATTTTTTGTGGGCTAAGGCTATCCACTTCTAATAGATTTGGTTCCCTGAATGCGAATTTGAATTGCACTATCAGCTCACGTTTTTTTCAATATTCTAACTTAAACATCGCAAAATGCCTATTTTCGAGGTTACATAGCCTAGCAATATTTTTCTTACTCGAAAAAATATACATACATATGTACATATGTATAACATTTTAAAGTATATCTCTTGTCTTTTCACCTGCCGTTGAGTTCGCTGCAATATCTTATTTTTTAACCGAGATAAGAGCTATTGTGAATTCAGATTTCATTTTAGCGATCCATAGCTATTAGAAAAATTTACACGTTTAGCATCTAGAAGTCTGCTAAATACCTTAGTACTTTAGCATGAAGCACCCTTAAATAATTAAATACTTAGTACTTTGCATCTCGTAAATACTTTAATTCTATTTACTCTAGTACTTAGCGACTCTAAAATAGCCAAGTGTTTTACTCCACTAAATAGTAAGTATATGAACAAATCTCCGAGTGGTTTTTATCACAGATCTTTTCTACACGTTACTGAAGATTTTGTAGCCGTAAAATTTTATTAACGAAAAATATTACCAGTTCTTGTCACCGCAACACGTTGGTTCAAATATTCAGCTATTCAGCTATGAAGATTTGTGGAAAGTCCTGTATTGCATATTTCACGGAGCAATATTTTGTTATCAGCTTATGAGATGGTAACAAAATTTTGCTGTTTATAAGAGTACACAGAATGCGAAAAGAGTTTAAAAATTGACAGGATCTTTAT
>NW_016173676.1:0-11679 GCF_001687245.7 Rhagoletis zephyria
GTTTGCTTTTTCAACAGTTTAAATATTTTTCTTGAAAACAACTTTGAATGTTTTACTAATTCCCGTTAAATAAGAACAGCAACTTGAGTTTTGTTTTTTCCGCCGGCAGTGGTGTTTTCCGCACTTTCTCAACGCACTCAGCAACACTCAACAACCACTTGGATTTTTGGAAATTCTTTCAATTCTCAATAATTTTCACAAATTTGCCTTTCTTTCATTGGGCCCGAAAGTGGAGGATTAAGAAAACACACACAATTTTTTATAGGCCTTAAACACGATGTGTATGTAAACTTGCCGACGGGTGCACCAGCTTCCCACTTTCGTGGCAATGCAGGCAAGCTCTAAAATAAACAGAAAGTGGCACACTTAAGATCCAATTCGATCGGAGGCGACAACGAAGAGTTCATTTCATTTGCATTTCACAATAATTTTCACTTTAGACCGCTCACTCGAGAAAACACTAAAAATAGGAATAAAAGGCAAAGCAAAAAATTTAAAATACGTTAAAAAAATGAAGTACAAAAAACAAACTATAAAAAAAATTGGGGAATCAAGTGGCACATATAATCGAGTGGTGGTGGGCAGTAAATGTGGTGCTGCAGCCACAGCAAACACAAGCAATTGCTTGCAATGAAATTGCGCGCACCAACTGTACGAGTAAATTGGGATTACGGCGTCACATGTGCAATAAGCTGCTTTAAAACGGACAGCAGGCAGTTGTTTTCGTGGTAAATGCCGTTGGATTTGGCAATGGCGTACAGAACCTGCAAGTATTGATTGAATTTTAAGTATCTAGATGTTTGCTCGAGCATTGGAACAACTCGCATACGATTGTTGCTGACTTTTAAAATTTCTTGCGATTTATTTGCTCCCTTTGCTGATTTTTCTATATTGTAATTGTTGTTGTGGTCAAGCGGTTAGCTAACAAAAAAGGGAGACCATAATGTTTTTTATGAAAAAAAAACAAAAATTGTTTTGGCTATTGTGACCTAGCAAATGCACTTGAGGTCCAAGGCTGTACCTAAATATTACTTCATAACACTTCTCAATGAAACATACACACGTATGTACATATGCTATATATGTTAGTTGTATCGGAATGATCCATAACTTCATATATGTATTTCTTTTCGTCAAGAACGCAACCTGGAATGAAAAAATAAGAAAAAGTTTTAACATGTATTTATGGATATTTATGTAATTATGGTCTAAATTTAAAATTATTAAATTGCTAAAGAGTACACTGAGAAAAGAGTTTAGTTGCGTCAACTTAATATGTTTCTCTCGATTCATGTTTTTCTTAAGGCTGGTTTTCACTATGTCAAATTCAATGGCATGTGTCGTCAAATATGTGGTGAAAACACATTGTCAAATGGAACTAAAAAAGGTTTACCCATTGATTTAAATCAGAATAGGTATTCAGGCATGTGCACGTACTGCTAAAAGGGCTAACTCTCCTTTTTGGCCCTTAATATAATCGGTAAAGGCATGAAAAAAGAAGATAAAGTTGTGTCAAAATATGTTGCCAAAATTTGTTGTCAAAATATGACAGTGTGAAAACCAGCCTTTATATGTATTTACAATATGCGTAACCGCTCCTTTGTGTGATTGCATGAGCGTGAGATTGTTGTTGCAAGTGTATTTATTGTACAACTTGTAACAAGAAGATGCAGCGAATACACATAAGTGCGAATTACCATATTAAGTATTTGGTTATAGGTGCCAAATTTTGTTCTTAGAGAAATATATTTTGCTGGCTGACCTTTTTCTCACAGTCTAAAAATTAGTTGAGTTGTACATATAAGATTTGTAATTAGTGTAATATGTAACATTCAATATAAATCATTCTTTTTTAAGTCGGACGGATTTCGTAAAAAAAAAATTATGTCATGTCTCCGATTCGCTTCAAATTTTTTTTTTGTGGGTTCTATACAAGAAATAAGCTAACACGTATTCGAGGAAATTTTTTTAATTTTTTTTTTCGGAGATATAATTTCCAAATTTGCATTTTTTCGTGGTTCTGACTAATCATGTACTTTTTTAAATCGCTATATCGTGTGTTCTGCTCATCGTAGAGACTTCATCTTAACGCCGTTTTAAAACTAACAAACGGGCTTAATATTTCTATATACAAGATGGCCAAGATTGTCCTAAAGCTAACTTAGCAATTAACAGCTGAACTTTTTGATGTTGATTTGCATAAAGAAAACCAGTAAATTAGGGATTTAAAATTATACTATAATAATATTTAATTCTCTATAAAAACGTGGTAAAAAATGGGGGGTTTTCAAGAATTTTTAAAATATTTTTCTATATGACGAGATGGTTTATTTTGTGAGAATCAGCAATTTTTTGTAATTTATTTTAGAAAACTTCTGATGAGATATATTTAGTAAGGTGTAAAATATCGGGTTTTTGCAAACAGTAAAATTATATTGCGGATTCCGATAGAATACCTATCCAGAAATAATATGTATGGCAAGGTTTTTCTGTAAGACGACAAACCCCTAGAAATGGGCGTGGCAATTGCAGGACTAAAGTTAGCAAAACGCGGATTTTATTGCGGATTTCGGCAGAATATTGCTTCGTTAAAAATATTTGTTCCACAACTTTTTCAATTAACTTGATTTCAAAACACGTTGAGATTAAACCGCATGACAAATGAAAGCGCGTGGAAATATACGATATACGGATTAAAATATTCTCTTATGTATATTGACAACTCATGTAAAAAAAATAAACAAGAATACTTTAACACATTGATAAATAAACATGCTAAAAATTTCCGGCCTCCAACAAACACATTATCATTTCAGTTTATAATATTGTAGATAAGCAGATATGTTGAAATGCACGAAAGAATATGAGTGTGGTAGTTATTGTAAAATCATCCTATCCTATCCCAGACTGTGCGCTTGGTGCCGCCGGTGCTTTTGACAGCACTAACTCAACGTCCAAGAAGGCTTTTGTTGTTTACTTTCCAAGCGAAAAAAAAATCTCTGCATGCATTACTGATTTGTATACACACATGAATGTACAGATAAGTGCTCATCGTATATCTGCCAACGGACTAGGTTGAGATTTATTGCAGCTCGCAGGGCACTAGACCCCGCGACTCGCCACCACCCGCCAATCTCCATCAGCACACGCCAGTGCCATTGCCAACACATTGCCTGTATATGCACGTCTAATATGTAGCAGTGGAAAAGCGTCTAAAATTAGCAATGCTTGCAATTCAACTGCAGCGGCAGGAAGATATTGCAGATATTCGCGCTATGCATATTTGCATCTAAAATATGCATAGACACAACGCAGCCTGGTGCATTCGTAAATTTGAGCACTTTTGTCTTCATAAGTAGGCTGTAATATTACCGAGTGTGCCTTGACATTTGTGCGCTGCACTTTCGGCTCTTGTGAGAAATTGTAATTAGCCACAACATGAGACAAGTTCAGTGGAATGAGATTTAAGTACTTGCAAGGCTTGCTCGTAAATACGTTTATATGCATGCATGTATGGTATGTATGTATGTGCTTTTGTATAACTAGAAAAATGCAGTGGCGACAGCAGTCAGTCAAAAATAGTCAATGCTGTCAAACTGTAGCGCCCGGTTGGCATACCGAGTTGAGTTGCCAAGCGGATTGTATTTAAAAATGTGTCATTTGATCGTATCCACATTGGTATTATACAAACATATGTATATGTAAATACGTACATTGTACATGCAATAGCTATAAATAAGGCTTGCTCCATATACTAGTCCGCGCCTAGGGATCACTAAAGGCCCAATTATTCATAATTCCGCTTTACTTGGCTTGATGTGAGATGTGCCGTTCAATGAGCTTTGATTAAGAGAGTGGCAGCGTCAGCCACTCCACGCTACTAGAAGATATCGAGTGATCCTCTATCCCACAGGGACTCAAATGGTGGCCAGCGAATTACATATTTGAGTGGTCAACCAAAAAAATTAAGCAGATGCTCCCACAGGCTGGTGTCCTTTCCTCGCTTCTGTTCAATTACTATACTTCAAAGAATGGAATTGATTACTTATGTTCGAAAGTAAACGGTTACCTCTCGGAACTATCTCGCTTCTTCAGTGCAAGGAGCCTAACCTTCTCCTCTTTGAAATCCTTCGCAAACCTTTTTACCACCTTGATGAAGAAGGACAGTCTACAGCTGGACAACGATGGCGAACCAATTCCGACTGTGGATAACCCAAAAATACTCGGAGTTGCCATCAGCCACTACAAGCGCAATTGACAATAGAGTACAGAGCCGCAAAAAACTCCTTAAGCCGCCGGCAGCACCTAGGGCAAAAACAGTGAAACGTTGTTGGAAACATAGACATGTGTTCGACACAGACAAGCAGAACACAGTAGACGAGTCTACAGGCTTACCAAAAAACACGGCACTCCGGACAACCATGGATATCTGCTGATGTCACCACAGCACCACCTACATGACGAGGCTCAAATGATAGCACAAAATAAATGCTTTGTAAGCAATTCCTATAGGGTGCCACATACATATTTTTTTCGGAGGTTCAAAAAACAACCTCTGAACCCGATAGTGTACCGAAAGGCCACAAACGGAGTCTCGACCTACACTGACTGTCGACCTGTGAATGCCGTTTTGGGCCGCCTGACTTGGACGAGACAGAACTTCGTCTGCCTCGGGAGACTCGCATCACCATAATCTAACTTCGCTGTGGATACTGCAGCAGGCTAAACTAAGTGCCCAGCATGCGGAGAGTCACCTTATGACACGCAACACCTCTTCGCATGTTTTCTAATCCCCACTCAACTAACGCCCCTCTCCCTATCGACCAACCCAGTTGGAGTGGCACACTTCCTGGGTCTCCCTAACATTTCTAATACCTATTTGTCCTTAAGAACCACACAATTTTTTTTTTGTTTTAGTTTACATTATTTTTGTTGTATTTTAAACCCGCGGTTCTATGCATATTACCCCGAAAGTCAGCGATGGGTATTATAATTGTTTAAGTAATTAAAGTGCATTTAAATAGATAGTAAAACATAAGTAGCTTTAAAGATATATGTATGTGCATATAAGCCACGTAAGTATTTTGCGAAATTAAAAGATATCCCATAAAATATGCACACAAAACAGCTTGTTTTTCTAAATTTGCACTTTATTTAATCACGCGACCAAATGAAAGGTATACAAGCCATTAGCTCTATTAACGCGGGCAAAAAAAGTGCTAAAAACAAAAAATATTTACTTTTCACACATTTGCTAAGTGACTTCATGTGCTTCGTTGTTACTGAGCGCAGAAAATTCATCTACAGTGGAACAAATTTTAGCCGCACCATATTTTGACAAGTTTTAACATATTATTATTTTTTTTGTTATTTAATATTCGTTATTTTTTATAAAAATATATTTTGTTTATTTTTTAACAAAATCCGTGTAAAACCAAGTTTCAAACTTTGGGCAATATTTAAAAAGATGTTTGTTCCATTTGCTTCCATATAACGAATACACAAAATATATTTTTATTCGGAAGAAAACCATAACATCTTCGACAAAAAAATTCTAATAAATCAACGGTAATTTTTAGCTGTTTGAAACTTCTCTTTATTCTACTAGATTTCAATGGGTTGCCAAATTGCATACTCAGAATCTTTTTAGGAAGTTAAATAAAATAGCTCGAAATTTTTACGAAAGTTTGTTGAATTTTCTTTTAATATTGCACAAAGTATAAGGACTTTATTAAAAAATTAACTATATTTTTATCAGGGACCGTAACAGTTACAACTTTTATTAAAAAAATCACTCTTTAACAATTATTTTTCGACTTTTTTTTAACTACTGTTTAAATAACCGTTATTTCTGACTTTTATTTTATAAATCGAAAATAACAATTATTTTTGATTTTTTGTTTAAATAATCTGCAAATAACAGTTATTTTTGATTTTTAAATTATATGTCTTAAATAACAGTTATCGAAGACTTTTATTTATAAAAGTCATATATAAAAAACAGTCTCTGATCTTAATTTTTTCAATCATACTTATAAAAGTCATTTGAATAAGTCGTAGTAAACTTTTGTTTTTCAACACCTTCTTAACTGCGAAAACTGTTGATGACTTTTATACGATTGATTTAAAAAATAAAAGTCGGTCACTGATTTATGTTAATGACTTTTAAAAGTAAAAGTCACTGACTGATTTTTATTGATGACTTTTATAAATAAAACTCTTCAATAACTGTTATCTAAGCCATATAATATAAAAATCAAAAATAATTGTTATTTTGGATTTATAATATAAAAATCAAATATAATTGTTATTTTTTTAAATTTTGCATAAAAATTGCAAATAAAAATTTATTTTCAAATTTGAGTCTCGGTGCATAACGAAATCGACTGGTATGTTTCACTTAGTTGTATAACATTTCGTTCATAGTGAATTTTTCCATGACAGTTTTCATCAATAACTGTTGTGTTCGCTCCCTGATTTTTATAAATAAATAATTAAAATTAAAAAAATATTAAGATTAATGGTCAAATCTTATCAAAATGTGAGTATCGTGAAGTTATGTTACGCACTATAGTAGCGTAGGTCATTCCAAATAGTTTTTAATTAATTAAAGATATTTTCTATAAAATTGAGAGATACAACATTTTCTTATTCTGATTAAAATAGTTTTCTGAAATTAAAAAAAGAAACAAAATGAAATTACATAAAAAAATAATAATACGGTAAATCTGATTCGGCGCTCCAAAGCTATATTGATCTGTTAAATCGACTAACGGTAAGCCTGTAGTATTATTTGTTATAACACAAGGGTTAATATTAGCTCTATGGAAACTAACTATAAGCAAATAAATAAAAAATAAATAGCACTGGAATACATACACATCCACTAAAATATTATGCAAATAAATTGCAAATTAAGTTGTCTCACCATAAAGCTCCTCTTCATATTCAAATGCTTTAAATGCTCATGCATATGTAGTAATGCTTAAGTCAATATATACTATGAAAATGTGGGTATAATTTACATTTTTCGTACATATTATAAATACATGCATATATACACATTTGTCCATATGTACATATGTAATTATATATTTTTTGATGACTTCATGACGTGGTGAAGTACTAGTATCTTTTCGCTCATAGCCGCCTGTGTTTAGGAAAATTAAATTAAATATGTAAACTATCCAAAATAAAATGTATGAACTCATAAAGTGAAAATATACAACAGCAGTCTAATATGTAACTATGAAATACTCACTCATGCGAGCGATACTGGTACTTTATAGTAGTATAGTATTGTTTAAATATACCTAAACAGATACAGCTAGTTTACAGATTCGTACTTTGTGAAATATTCTTTAAAAATTATTTTATTTTATGTGCTCTTAGCTCTCGGTATGGGAAAAATTTAAGTTAAGCCAGCAGAAAATTTGTAGCTGATTTATATGTACAAATGAACATTTCTGGGTTATTTCAGTACCATTTCGGGACTACTTCGCTGCTGATAGTTTGGGAGATTTCTGACCCTGTTAAGGGCTAATTCTGCAACATTTCGGGATTAGTTCAGGATACCTTCAGGCCTAGTTCAGAACTGTTTTAAGCAATAAGTTCGGAGCCATTTCGGGACTAGTCCAGGGCTATTTCAGGAACATTTTGGGACTAGATCGGGATCATTTTGACACTGGTAAGGGACTATTTCGGGTCCGGTTCAGGCCTTGTTTGCGATCATTTCACGCACAAGTTCACAACTTTTTCAGAACGACTTCCGAACAATTTTAGAGCTACTTCGCGATAATTTCGTGGTAGTTCGAAACTAGTCACGAAATGAGTCCTCAACTATTCTTGAAGTGTTTATGAAAAAGTCTTGTACTGAACAAAACCGACAAAATGAATAAAATAAAATTAGATAATGTTTAACTTCTAACCTATTTATGTTTGCAACATCATCTTAAGCCATAAGCGAAAATAATTTGTATTTTCTTTTGAAACTGTTTGATTTGTCGACACCTATAACGACACTTACGAAAAGTTAAGTTTTGACCAAACACAGCTTTTCATATTACAGGTTTGCCAAAATATTAAGTTTACTTAAGTTACGTACGTTATCTCTAGACTAACTGAGCTATTCGATTAAGATAATGAGAGTATGAACGATAGTCGAAATACAAAAGTTGTCTCTGGAATTTCATTTTCGAATAATCTATAGATCTACTCAAGGCGAATTCATACAAGGCGGTATCAATTCTACAAATACATACCAAAATTATATACATATATTTTGCATTTTGCTTTTAGTGAGCTATTGTCATATTTCAGCTCTTCTTCCCTGAAGGAAGAAGCGGCAAAGAAAATATAAATACTCTCACGTTTCACTCACTAACTAGCGAAAAAGAAAAATTTGACAGTTACACACAACGCCACCTTATATGAAAACGCTTTGGTTCTATGCTCATTTTGTAACCGGTAAATAAAGTTCAAACAGGAAGTTTTGTTAATAAAATTTTCGGTTCCAAAATTACCGTAACGTTTAGAATGGGCCCGTAAATGTCAGGGACGACCGAACATAACAGTTATTGATGAAAACTGTCAATGAAAAATTCATTATGAAGGAAATGTTCTACAAATACGTGACACATACCAATCGATTTCTTTTTTCACTGAGAATCAAATTGAAAAAAAAAATTTGTATTTGTAATTCCTATACAAAATTAAAAAAATTTAGCAATTATTTTTGATTTTTATCTAAATAATCTGTAAATAGCAGTTATTTTTGATTTTAGTAATATATGTATTAGATAACAGTTATTGAAGACTATATTGTATAAAAGTCATAAATAAAAATCAGTTACCGACTTTTATTTTTTTAAGTCTTACGTTTAAAGTCATTATCAGTTTTCGCAGTTATGAATGTGTTGGAGAACTAAAGTTTACTGCGACTTATGTAAATGATTTTTATAAGTACGATTTTAAAAATAAAAGTCATTGACTGATTTATATTGATGACTTTTATAAATAACAGTCTTCAATAACTGTTAACTGTAAGATATATAATTTAAAAATCAAAAATAACTGTTCTTTGCAGATTATTTAGATAAAAATCAAAAATAATGGTTATATTGGATTTATAAAACAAAAATTAAAAAATGGTATTTATGGAGTAATTAAATAAAAGTCAAAAAATAATTGTCGAAGAGTGATTTTTTAATAAACGCTGTTACTATTACGGTCCCTGGTAAATGTATAACATTATAAAAAACTGGAATCTTCTTAATTAAGCTGAAAATAACGAGAAAAAAACAAAAGATTTTTAAATGTCTTAAAAATGCTCTTATCTACATAAATACTGTAGTAGTTTCACTTCCGCCACCATCGATATCTGCATTTCCTACGTATAACACTTTTCGAGAGCAATAAACGTGACTTAAGTCTTTTGTTTTGACATATTTGATATCAACATCACGAATTAAATAATTTTAATACATTGCTAATCCTTTCCAACCGTACTGAGCTTGGTTAGATTTATCTCTTTATTTGATCGAGTTTTGGATACACATATGTATGTATGTATGCGCGGTATTACCCCCGCACGGGCACAAGAAACTTTCAGTTGAATTTTGAACATTTCAATTGTCTTCTGGAGACTTAAATTCACGAATTGATTAAATGTCGCGACACAATTTCGAATACGACTGCATTAATTTTTCAATGTCGCCAGAACAATTTCGCTGTCAGCATGCAAATTTAAGGCGATTAAAACAAACGAGACATGCGCACACACTCATACATTGTCAACATTGGCTTAATTCGAGAAATCATTAATAACCAAATAAAAAGTAATCGTTAATAAATTTATCGCTACAAACGATCAGCGAAAGAGCGGAAATTATTAGCGCAAAGTGAGGGCGTTTTCGTTTGAAGAACTTCTGTTTTCAGCACTATGTATGTATGTACTATAACTTTTTGGAACACCCACCGGAAAGTGTGCGGGTTGTGTTGTTGATTGACAGCGCCAAAAGAAAGGCAAGAAGATAATAGATACGGCACAAAACAACGCGAGCAACGACAACCGAGCAATGAAATAGTCGCGATTAAACTGATAGCGATTGAACAAAAGTAGTGTCGATGAAGGAGTCCCCTAAAGCAAACAATACCGGTGGGCAACAGAAAGTAAAAAGAATTAAAACTTAAGGTCATGTACATATGTAGTCATATAGTATGCATATTTGTATGTATGTGGTACCAAAAAACATACACATAAATAAGCAAAGTTGTATGTATGTACAAAGTTACTTGTAATGTGGAATGAAAAAAGCTCTTCGCTCCATCACACATAAGGGATAGATATTTACATATGTGTTCATTGACATGTACATAAGTACAATTTCGGTCTACTGATTAAGTCAAGTGATATTTTCACTTTGGCTACTTTTCCTTTGTTTATTTAATGTTTTATGTTTTCTATAAAAACTTAGAACTTCATCTAACCAGCGCCGCATAAATCCACATTTTAAACTTCACAGAAAAATTATGATAATTCAACAAACTTTAACTTTTGCATCCCACAATTTTATTTAGAATTTCAAGAAAAATTTTTGGTATGCAGTTTTATAGCTCATTAAATTTTACTAGGTCAAAGTGCAAATTCCAAAACGCTACAAAATCACGTTAATTTTTAATAATTCTTTTGCTGATGGTGCTAGGCATTTTCTCCCATACAAACAATACTGTTTACATGGAAGAAAATGCACAGCACCGTCAGCCAAAAAAATTATTAAAAATAAACCCGATTTAACCTACTAAAATTTAATACGCTACAAAACTGTATACCCGAAATTTTTCTAAAAATTCTAAACCAAAAATTTTAAATTTTTGGGTGCAAATGTTAAAGTTTGTTGAATTTTCATAATTTTTGCACGAAGTTTGAAACGAGGATTTATGCGGGGCTGGTTAAGTAAAGTGCTACATTTTTATAAAAAAAAAAATGTAAACATTCAATTAGCAGAAGAAAGATAGCCAAAACTAGTCAAAATGTCACTTGACTTAATCAGCTGACCACAAGGGTATATACCCACATATGTACGCTTGTACAAATGTATTTGCGAAACAAAATAACGTTATAAGCATGCTGTCAAAGGGACTGTTATGAAATAAATACGTTCATCATTATCAAACGCATCGAAAAGATACCGATCGTTCTGAGCGATCAAAAGCTCCGCGAGAATAGAAATGAAGTAGATTCGGGCAAATTTGCTGGCGCCCATCAATATAAATTAGCGCTCGATTTGTGCTTTATTAAAACCGCCAAGTTCATAGCAATTATCAATTTATATATGCACAAATAGTGTGTCCCATTTTTGAGGGTGAAAAGCATGGCGATGCCAAAACAAACTGTTCAATGTGTGCTGACAAGCGCAAAGACAAATAACAATACCGCCATTGATTTTTAAGTTAAAGGAATTATTGTACTTTTAATTAATGCGACAGACCATTTTGGAGGTCAACTAAAATTGGAACTGAAGGGAATTAGTCATTCAACGCTAGCGTTTATGCACATAAGTACGTAAATACATATGTATGTAAGACTCGCAAGCATACCGCCGCAGTTTCACATGTTCAACAAAGAGATTAAAGAGGCAAAGAAATTGTGTGAAGGAGAACAAGCTCAGGAACTGCCGT
>NW_016173677.1:0-110 GCF_001687245.7 Rhagoletis zephyria
GTTTAACTTAAGTTGAACTTAAGATTTGCTCAAAAAGTGGTTGGTGAAATGCAAAATCTTAAGTTAGACTAAACTAAAAAATGCATTGTAAAACCGGCCCTGAGAGTATT
>NW_016173677.1:120-3252 GCF_001687245.7 Rhagoletis zephyria
TTGAGGACCTCCGTTAGGTACGCTACCCCCGCAGGACCCAAATTTTTCAGCATCAGCATGCATATTCCGTCGGGACCCATGGCTTTGAAGGCTTTCGCTTCCCGATGGCCACCTGAACTTCACCGCAAATGAAAGCGAGGAAGGCAGTAAATTCCGGNCCACGTTATGCTGTTTATCAGACCAGCGCTGACTATTGTGATGTCTGGCGAGCTACTGCAGTTACCCATAATCCTGGTGGGTGCGTCGTCGTTCATTGTGCAGAATGTCGAATCGTCTATCTGATCAGCCAAATCGGTTCCCCTACGATCGTTTGACAGGCTTGATTGCCAGAGAACGTGGTGCGCATTAAAGTCACCTACTACCATTCGGTTTTCACCTCTGAGGAGCGCACTTATATCAGGGTGATATCCTGCCGGGCAGCAGGTGACAGCGGGTATGTATACGTTGAACATTTCGAGCTCAACATCGCCTGACCGGATATCAATGCCCTGACATTCTAGCGTGGTATCCCTGCGGTCGATGTCTGCTTCGATTAGACGATACTGCACGGTGTGGTGAGTGATGAACGCTAAGCCACCACCATTATCTCGCTCGCGATCTCGACGGTGCACGTTGTACCCGGCACAATTCAACAATGTTGAATTGCTGTGCAACTTCGTCTCTTGGACCGCAGCTATCAGTATACCATGCCTTCCCATAAAGACGGTTATCTCCTCGATCTTGCTCTGAAACCCGTTGCAGTTACATTGAAGGAGCTTCATGTGGCTCGGGAGACGTGTGGTAATGCAGGGTGTGAGAGATGTGTGTGGCCGTGACGCCATTGGCTGTGTGCGCGGCTCAGGTGGCTGCCGCCCTGTGGTGGTGTTGGGTGGCGTCGCGGTTGAGGTTTGCGACCGTGCTGCGCAACACGGGCTCTGGAAGTTCCTCGTCCAATCTCGCGTGGGGCGTAGACCTGAACATGCCCTAAACNGTAATGCAGGGTGTGAGAGATGTGTGTGGCCGTGACGCCATTGGCTGTGTGCGCGGCTCAGGTGGCTGCCGCCCTGTGGTGGTGTTGGGTGGCGTCGCGGTTGAGGTTTGCGACCGTGCTGCGCAACACGGGCCCTCGAAGTTCCTCGTCCAATCTCGCGTGGTGCGTAGACCTGAACATGCCCTAAAGTGGCACCAGCCAAGGCAGGTGTTGCACTTGACTAATGTCACATTACGGAGTATCCTGGTCTGACATACCGTGCAGATTGTAGGAGGAACCAAGATGTGTTGGCGGCGGCGTGTGGGTGGTGGTGTGGTTGTGTTTGTTCTGTGGTCTGTCGCGGTTTTGGTCTATTGTGTTGGTATGTTGTTGTGCTGTGGTGTTTGTGTGGGACTGCTCATGTGGACTGGTGTTAGCCATGGAGGCTGCTCTGTTTGAGCAGCAGGTGGCCACAAACGACGTGGGGNTCTGTCGCGGTTTTGGTCTATTGTGTTGGTATGTTGTTGTGCTGTGGTGTTTGTGTGGGACTGCTCATGTGGACTGGTTTTAGCCGTGGAGGCTGCTCTGTTTGAGCAGCAGGTGGCCACAAACGACGTGGGGCACTGCCGATGTGTCCGTAGTCCTGAGCAGACTCTGAGGTGATTCCACCCCTCGCAAACTTTGCACTTGACTGAGATGGAGTTGTGGTGTAGTCGCCTCTGGCATACACAGCAGGTGTAAGTTTCTCGCCCTGGGTTTGACTCGATGCCAGTCCTAAGTAGAAGAAAACGTAGCGAATGCAGCCCTATGGACGAACAACTTCTAAGATACTTCGCCGACCTAAACGGGGTTATATCGCCGAAACAACAGCCCTTGGTCGGGTAAAACCCGAGTCATTCCGGTACGTAGAACCGGCTGTCGTGGGAATGTTGGTTTGGTTTTAGTCGTTTTCTTTGCTTTGTTTCCTTTTCTTTCGTTTTCCATTGAAATAAGATGGCGTAGTACCCGCTCAAAAAATCATATTTTTTCCTNGGTCGGGTAAAACCCGAGTCATTCCGGTACGTAGAACCGGCTGTCGTGGGAATGTTGGTTTGGTTTTACTCGTTTTCTTTGCTTTGTTTCCTTTTCTTTCGTTTTCCATTGAAATAAGATGGCGTAGAACCCGCTCAAAAAATCATATTTTTTCCTTCTCTTGCTGAGTTATCTTGGTACGTTCGTTCACGTTGGAGAGTGGCAATACCGCTCATTAGCAAATGAATTGTGCGTTGAGCACACCAAAGTTGTTTACATTATATGAATAAAATATAAATAATAGTGATATATTTAGCGTATTATGACATATATGGCTAAAATGAAATATTATTGTTGTATGTATGGTCAAATATGGGCTATTTGTGCGTTTGTGTGAGTGTAGTAAGTGAATAAAAAGAAGTCATATTGTGAAAAAATTTCTGTTAATAACTGTTGATCGGGTAAAAAAAGTTAATTTCCGCTTTTGGATTCTTGTACCCCCTTTCCTAAATTTTGATTTATTTTAGGGGTTGAGAGCCCAACTAGACAATTTCTAAAATTTGTCGCCCCGGTTATTGCAATCGTATGCTGTCAAAGGCCCACTCGACAAAATTCTTACTCGCTTGGGAGAGAATAAGCAGAACGCGAGCGAGATTTGCAAGCATGTGAAGACACCAGGTTAAGCATGTGAAGACGGCCGGGCAATTAAATGTCGAGCTGGCAGCTCTGTATCGTTTTGTTTCATTGTGGAAATCAGGTTGTTATTTTGCTGCAATGGCTTCTACAGGTTAGTTTTTAATTATCAAAATATTAAATAATGAAATGAAAAATTATTTGCTACATATTTGACAAGTCGGATTTGTGTCACTGAATTAAAGAAAAATAGAAAAGTGATCGTATGTTTAGTGGTACAAGGTTGGGACTTTGTGGACCAATAGCCCTCTTCGCGTACGCACTATCCAGTAAAATCCAGTACTAGTTTACTGGTTTTTACTAAAAGGCGTTTTCGTACGCAGAAACTTGCAAGAAACCAGCAAAAGAAAGGGGTGGGCTTTAGTAGTCAGCCGCACCTTGTGTTTTAAGAAAACCAGGTGGAATTAACAAATGAAACTTGGTCAGGATGTTAAGGGAGGTATCCTCTAAAACATGTATAACTAAAAAATATAAATAAT
>NW_016173677.1:9776-11687 GCF_001687245.7 Rhagoletis zephyria
TGCTTTGATGAATTTCACGCAAATGAATGGAATAAATGAACTTAATTTAACACGTATTTATTAGTTTTTATACATTTGTGATGTTTTAAGTGTACACTTTCGCGAACATCTGTATTTAATAGCAATATTCCGATGGTGAAAATCCGCACAACAATCTTGTGTAGTTAATATAAATAAGATGGAGGAAAAATGTTAATTTCCGGTCTCGGATTGTTATTATTGGCGTTAAGACGCGTCGATTGATACCACTCTCGAACTTTTTCCGTCCATTTTGACCTACCTTCGCTAAAGTGCACTTTTACCTTCTTTTGTCTCATTCTTTTGCATATTTTGGAGTTTGACAGCTGAACTCCGCCATTTAATTTACATATGCAACCAAAGTCAGACGCGTTATTTTGAAGGTGTTTTTAGTTAATGAATTGTGATTAATTGGTTAATATTAAAGTCGTAAAGCAAGTTATAACTAATCGAGTAAAGTGTAAAGTGAAGGGGAATACAAAAATATATTGGTGAAGTGGCTGCTTTAAGAATAGGAGTGATAAATGTACGCTAATTTCGGAATTTTACAAAAACGGCATATTTCAAACCCAATTTGTAAATAAATCTTCGGGCCACTCCTTTGGACGTAATAGCCCGAAATAGTTGTGAGCGCTACTAAACCCCACCCTTTTTTTGAGTACGCAGTTTTGCAGCACATTAAATTTTGGTAAAAAAAAATGCAAGTTCAGAGTTAGTCAAAAATCGCGTTGGATTTTGAGATTTTTTTTTTGTTGAAGGTGTATTTTCGTATTTTAAGTATTTTCGAAAATATTTTTTTTGTGTGGAGGAGATTGCGTGAAAAAAATGCCAAAAATCAACGGTAATTCCTAGCTTCTTAAAACGTGCACTTTATTATTATAAAATTGATTGGGCTACAAATCTGCTTGCTCAAAAAAATTCTAAATAATCTGATTAAAAAGTTGAAAATTTTCATGAAAATTTGCTGAATTTTCGGGAGTTTCGCACAAAGTTTAGGAATTTTATTTTTATGTTTTTTTTTGTTGAATGAACCATATTTGTATACGAAATCAGCAGAAAAATATTAGAATGAGAATTGTTGCATATATTGTGAAAAGTTTGCTGTGCCAATACTTTGTTCCGGCAGTGTAACTGGTGCGGAAATAAGAGCGAGATGAAAGATTTGGCCATATCTTATTTGGAAATTTGCCCATAAAAATTTGTATAAGATAGCCGCATGTCAGGAAAAAAAAGCGAGAAAGCTTTTTTATTACTTCACCTGCTTATAATTTATTATTATTATCTTTTAGAGTTGAATACATACACTCTTTTTCCGCATACATACACTACTTGGCGTTAAGAGAGTAAATACTTGACGTACTTGCTATCAAGGTGTATTAAACAAGGGGTGATTGACAACTCAGTGCGGCTCTCTTTTAAGGTACTATAATGTCAAAAAGTATAAACAAACGAATTAACCCTTAGTGATGCATGTATCTTGTCAGCACTGATGCCCTAGGCTTTTATTTTGATTATAGTTTTGTTTAACTTACATTCCATATATTTTGTCAATAAAATAAAACAAATTGTTTATAAAGTCGTTTTAGCAATTTTCTTGTTTTTAATTGCCAAGTTTTATGCTTTGGTGCGTTTATTTTTATATTTAAATTTTTTATCCTAAACGTTAATCGACACTTATAAAAGTATGATTTTACATTTGTTTCCAATTTTATATGTGATCTTAACTCTAACAACTTTGAAATTAAATTTTTTTTCATGCGAAATAGTTTTCCATTAAAGACTTTGCTTCGAGCGGTTTTAATTTAAGCTCTTCCATACTTGCTTCCACGGTTTAAAACATCGCTCCGTTTCATCTTGGTTTCCTTACATTAAATATTTAATCAAAGTCGAACG
>NW_016173678.1:0-11678 GCF_001687245.7 Rhagoletis zephyria
AGTAATTAAATCGAGTGTTTTTTATCAAAATTATTTCGTGGAAATATACGTTTATGTATACATATTTATATGAAAAAATTGGTTAAATGACTTAAGTACATATACATATATCTTTAAAGTTTTTTTTTTTATCAGAATATTGTTTTCTTTGTCTGGATAAAACGGCTGTAAAGCTGATACTAGATTGTATGTTAATAAAAGAATAAACATACTATGAGCATAGTTCATCAATCGCAGATATGAAGGTGGTATATTGTTGATATTTCTTGAAAACGTGATGTCATAGACTTAATTAAATTTTATCGGTTTATTTATGTAAGTGTTTGTAAGTTGTGAGATGTAACCGCATAGTTCCATGTTATTTAATTGTATCTACATACATACTTATATAGTCAAAATAATAATATTTATACTATATTACAACATTTTAACAATCGTGTAAGAAAATTGATAGAACAAAAAAAAATAAATATTATTTAGTTCAATAACAAAAGAAATAAAAATGTTATAAGCATTTAAGCTCAAGATTGGTAATACAAAAATACATCAAAATAAATGAGTGTAATTAAAGAAAAGGTTGAATTCGAAATCTATAAGAAAGCAATACAAAGCAGGGTAAGTCATTTACCGTTTCATTTCAGGCCATTTGACTTCAGTGATAATTTATCTGTATCTGAACGCCCCTGTTATTAGTTGAACTTCATCGGTCACAGGTAAAAAATTGTGTCATTAGAAGGGCTCGGATTTTGATGACCTATAAATTACGTGGTAAAAAATACCTCAAAAAATAACAAAAATGTCCTTAAACATCCTATGGGTTCCCGGGACACTGCGGCATAGAGGGGAATTTTAAGGCTGACGAACTGGCGCGGCTTGGCACGAAACTTCCTTTTGAGGATATAAACGACGAAATAAGAATACCCTTGCAAACTTGTAAGCTACTTATCTCCGAGAGGCTCACTAAAGTAGCCAACGAAAGGTGGCAGGACGAAGTCATCTGCACAACTGCCAAACAATTATGGCCGGTACTCAGCGCCAAACGCGTCATAACAGGACACTGCCTAATTGGCAAGCACGTCTATCGACTTGGCTTACGTTTACATGACTTCTGTAGAAGTTGTCAAGATGAAGAGGAGTGGGAAACGATTCTGCATCTGTTGTGCCAGTGCTCTGCTCTATCCAGACGAAGACTCTCCACTCTCCGTAGGCAATTCTTCAACTACTTGGAGGACCTTAGATGCGTCTAAAATTCGTTCAAAGTTCAAAATGGGTTTTGGAGGGATTGGGAGTTGCTGACCCAGCATGCGGCATCACAATGTGTCCTGAGCGTAAGTTTGTCTTATAGACGATCGCGACAACCTAACCTAACCTATAGATTTTAATGCTTTAAAAAAGAAACAATTTTTCTTTTTTTAATTTTATTAAATTTTTAGAAACTGTGCTAAGAGGTGTTGCTCATTTTCTCCATATAAAAGAATCGTCGTATCAAGGCGAATTCATATAAGTTGGTATCGATTCAACAAATATATAAATTATTTGTATTTGGTTTTCGTTTTTTAGCGTTCCATTGTCAATATAGAATTCGCGTATATAATGATTTTAAAAACACCAGCCAATAGAAACCAATCAGGATTCGGCGTTAGAATACGATTAGACATCTAATCTTTTTCTCGATATTGAGAACTGAGTCTCTGGTTTGTAGAGAATGATATAACTCTCGATAGTTTCTCTAATCGTCTTCTAACCTTCTACGGTAGAGATACACATTCGAATTCAAATCTTTTTCTAATCGTTCTCTAACCTAAATGTTTGTTGGAGTACTATTTCAACGATACATTCGACTACCTTTACCGCCAAAGTACATTCAATGTTAACAAAGGCTGAAAGGGAGGTACACAAATTTAAATAACCAGGTAAGTTCTTTACAGAATAAACGCATAATATTGTGAGGCCAGGTATCTTAAACTCATTGGGGGTTTTCACACCACCAATGCTAAAAAATACAACAGTGCTCAAAAACGACAAATAAAACGGCTTATGTGGATTGGCGATAAAGTGTTAAAGTTAGGGCCAGCATCGCCACAAAAAATGGCTAGAAAGGGTTAAATAAAAAAATGTTAGAGCTAAGAAAAGGGATAGTTTCATTAATCGCAAGATGCAACGAATACCAGAAATGCGAATTCCATTAACATGTTACGGTGTATACCAAGATAACGCAAAATGATGTCCGGCGCCTAATGAAAGGAGTTACATAATTTGAAACTGCGAACTTCCGCGTATTCCACAACAATATGACGAAATAAACATATTAACACGTGGTCTCATAGTTATACACCTTCAGAATAAGCGCTATAATTTATTATTGGTCAATAAATACGGATTTTGTGCCAATTTTTAATAGACCAGTTTTTCTCGCATACACACCTTAATTTTTTACGTATCTATTGCACGTTTTTAAATTTCCTATTCGGTTTTTTATATATTTTTTAATTATGAAATCTACGTGTCTGCGAAATTTTTTGTAGTACTATTTCATATGCATAGCAGGATATCTTAAAATATATCAATTTTGATTTCCACATTTTCGCTTGTTTTATTTTCTTCACGTTTTCCACTTTGAAATTTTTACCTTTGCAACTGACACATCGAACATAGTTCACCGTGAAAAAAATGGTTTCATTTGAGAAAAAATATTCATAAATTCAAAAGCAAACAAATTTTTCAAATAAAATTCAAAAACGCTTTAAAAATATTTAAAAAAATAGATCCATCAAAATTTCGCCAAAATTATAAACAAATTTAATGGATATTATAGCGGAATTCAGAAAACAAATCCAATTTGTGAATTGAACGAGAAAAGCAAATACGATTTTTTTGCAGTTTGTTTGGTGTTGTTGTTTTGAGCGTTTTTTCCTGTATTGTGTTCACGAATCGTTAAAAATCAACCGAAAAAAAACAGTTAAAATAGCAGAAGAGCTGTACAAAAAAAATTGCAAATTTTCCTTTTAAAAAACATTCCAACTATCTCTAATCTTCTGCTTTCTCAAATTCTTCAAGCTTCATCTGCTATACAATTTTTAAAATCCATAATAAACTATTTAAAAACTACCACTTTTTAAGAATCGGCGAAATAATTTCAACAATTACCAATCAACATTTGCGACTATTGCTTTGGAAGAGATTTATTTCAGGAATAACAAAATGAATAAGTACGGTAAGTAAATACTGATATGTGTCTATATATATTTGTAAATTTAAGGCGACGAAATATTACGATTCTGGTTTAGTTTGTTTTGGCAAATTAAAAAAGGAAATTAATTGTCTTGTGTAGAGGAATCTGTAATCAATAATCGATAATCGAGCTATGTAATTCTAGTAAAACGATCTTACGAGTTTGGAGTACAGTTTCAAAACAAATAATGCTAATTTCGCTTGCAAGAGTTCAATTACTACATAGCTTCGGTGCACGGCAGTACATACATCCTGTGGGAACCAAGTCCATGTATAACTTCCCACTATAACTTCGACTGCTAAAATTATGAACTATTTGCCTTCGACATTTTCAAGGAGAACAGGTGCAATGACCCCACCGGTTGGGCACTGGACGAGTCTCGTCACCTTCTTGTACAAAAGGTGTGTCTCCTCTACTGCATTTTTAAATCCTTTCAATAGAATATTAGTACATATAATTCAGGTATTATACTAACAGAAATTTGCTGACATATAATCGAAATAATCAGTATTTAAAATTCTAAATGTTAGACGAACTTCTTGTTGGCTAATACATCTAAACATCCCCTAGGCATGGACTGGCAAACCCTCCTATTATGAATTCGTAGGATGCACGATAAACAATGGCATTCTGTTATTCACGAATCGAAAACCATACGAAGGAAGATTATGTGACACGCCAGTCGTATAAGCTGAATGGGATAAAGAGTACATTCACGTATGTCTTAATCCGAAAAATGTATTTTTACGAGACGAGTAATACGATATCGTATGTGACGATTCGAGCCCTGATGGTTGCAAGCGTTTATCGCCTATCTTATGAAAACTCATAATAGGCGGGATAGATTTCGAAATGTGCTCTTTAGTAAAATTAATTAGACCTGCAGTATGTTCTCCGAAAATTCTGCTTTGTTTTTAGGATTAACTAGTATAATTTTCCTTTTAACAATTGACCTTAAAGTCTCGATTGGACACAGAACTCTGGGCTCGAATCGTAACATCCGTTCACGTATCGAAAACCATCCGCAAGAAAATTACATGATACGTCAGTCATATGAGCTGAATTAGATAAAGAGTACGTTCACGTATGTCATAATCCGAAAAATGTATTTTTACGTGACTAGTAAGACGATATCGTATGTGACGATTCGAGCCTTGGTGATTACGGTAATCAAGCCATAGCAGCAAAAAAAATGTATTTAGCCGGAACGGTTTAAAAACCCAAAATAAAGAAATATTCATAGAATCTAATCTAATCTTATTTACTAAAACAAAACTCACAAACACATAAAAACACTGTTAATTTACTTCAAACATTTTTATTGTCCAAAAGATATCGTTTTTCGATATTTTCAAGCTCTGATAAAATGGTTGTACAATTATAAAACAAAAAAGTTGAACATGATTTTATATAAACATATAATTTAGAGCATTTTAATTGCAAGTGTTTCAGTGAAACTTCTGATGAGACCATGAGAACGAAAGTAGTAGTACAGCTCTTTTTTTGTTAGTATTCGCAATGTTTTACATGCTAAAATTTGTTTCTCAATTTTGTTTTAAAATATGCCTTATATTTTAATCCCATTTAAATCCAAGAATGAGACTGTGTACAAAATTTGGCTCAATTTTGGGAGTAAAAGTATACATATTAGGGCGGGTTGATTTGTATGGACGAAAAAAAAAAATTAAAAATCGTATAGCAAAAACGTAATCTACATTAAATTCTAAGAAAATTCTCTTAAGAAACCATGGGTCTAAAATCAAACCCTAATCCGCGCCTCTCGCCTTGAAAATTAAAAGTTTTTTGAGTGCAATTTTTTTTATTTTGCATTTCCAATCTTTTTTATTAAATTATGAAGAAAATTTTTGTATCTATGTTCCTTATAGAAATATTAAATATAAAATTATATACAAACTTTTTTACTTGGCTGAATATTTTTTTAATGAAAAAAATGTTGAGTAGAAAAAATATAAAGTGCAAAAGAACTACCTTACTAAACAATTTTATTCAGAAAATTCGATTTCTTTTTGGAAAAACCTATTTTTTCTAACATTCATTTTTTTTTGGCAAAGGCGGCCATATAAATTTTCAAGTCGAGAGGCGCGGATTAGGATTTTATTTTAGATACATGGTTTCTTCGGAGAATTTTCTTATAATTTTATGTAGTTTACGTTTTTGCTATACGATTTTAAAAACAATCAACGCGCCCTAATACATATTTTCCGAAAAAGTGTAATTTTAAAAGGATGTAATTAAAAAATATAACAAAATGTCACATATTTTTTGTTTGTGGGTGTATGTAATTCATGTAAAAAAGCTGATCCTGGTTATCATGGCCCCAATTCTTAAGCATTCTGAACTTAATTTTACACAGCAGGTTCAGGCATTAAATTTATTTTCAGTTTTAAGTCGGTAAATGAAATTTCACTCAAAACTGGCCCTTAAATAAATTATGCATATTTTTAATATTACATATGTACATACATAACTGCATGAACTTCGAGTCAGTAAAAAGCTTATACTAACTGTTANAATAAATTATGCATATTTTTAATATTACATATGTACATACATAACTGCATGAAATTCGAGTCAGTAAAAAGCTTATACTAACTGGTTTACAACAAAAAGGCACATAATTGATACGTGTAAAATTCTATATAATATGTCTGTAAATGTATAAAATTGTTTATATGATTCGATATTCGAGATTACATACATACATATGCATGTTTTTTTGTATCTCTCTTCTGGACGGAGTCTATTTAATCGTATGTACGAGTTAAGTTTTTTGTTTGCAAAAATATCGACTGAATAGCACAAGAATAGGTATTCCAAATGCAATATTGTATTACGAAGCATTCTTGTGGTCATAAGTCTTGCAATTATAAAAAAAAAATACAAAAGACTAATAAAGTTCATAAAAAACTCAAAACCCGTTTTTTCATCAAAGCCAACAACTACAAAAACTGGTGCAGATATTATTATTATCTTCATATTGGTCCGTATTGCAAAGCAGCGCACAGCTGTGAGCCATACGCCGCACGTTGGTGGCGCGAATACAATAGACCACGAAGCGCATCTTAGCAGAAAGCGGTGCAAAAACTAATCATAAAATGGAGTGTAATAAAAAATAAAAGCAGCAGGAGGAGGTACCACTCGTTTGCTATGCAAACCTATCACCGTCCTGCCTGTCTGGCTGCCTGCCTGCTTGTCTGCCTCCCTCCCTGACTGCCGATTAGGCAGCGAACACGACGCTCTTCCTTCTAGTGGTCAATCACCGAGCGCTAAATATGAAAAATGTGTGAAAATATTTTGCTGCAAAAACTTTGACCACTGCGAAGGACGACTGCGAAGCCTAAATCATGCGCATCGTCTCTGGGTTTTTTTTTTCTTCCGTAAATATTTTTTGATATCAAAGTTACTCAAAAACGCTATATGCGCTATATTTTTTGCCGATTCAAAAAAGTAACGGCGTTTTTGCCGGACCAAGTGTTGAACTGGTTTTTTTGCTAGGCATAATCGCCACTACTGGCGGCAGAGGAAAAAAGGTTCTCAGGGTGCAATTGAAGATAATAAAAATTCAGGCACATTTGATAATCAACTATGAAAAAATTTTAATTCATGCAAAAAATAATGAAAAATACAAAAACAAGGAAAGAGGCGCATAAAAAGTACACATCAGCGAATCAGACAGCACAGGAGGGCATATGTAAAAAACACACACGCACACCTTAAAAAGCGTCTAAGGTACAAGGCATACACGCAGACGGACATGCGCATGGACGACCCGGCGATTTGGCATGCCAGTAAGCGCATCTCGTTGTGTGGACAGTTCATAGAAAGAAGGGTGTAAGGCTGACAGCAAGCCAACACTAACAACAGCAACAACAACAATGGGCACACTCAGCTTTGATCGCCTCTGAATGTCTAAGACTTTGCGACCACAACTTTGAATGGCATGGCCAAATAAAGACTGAGAGTTTTCAATTGAGACTCGGCACAGTGGCCATATTTTCTACCCTTTCAAGGCGCTTATGTTTCTAAATGTACTCTCTTTGAGCTCAGCTGCTCAAAAGAAGAAGCGAGAATTAGTCGCGAGATGTTGTAGTAAGCGTGTGGTAGAGAGACACAAGAAAGCTAGTTTATTTGGCTTTTGATTGAACAGGTTTTCTTTTATTGCGAACTTTGTCGCTTTTGCTATGCCAAAGTGTTTTTGTTAAATTTGCGCTCAGCGAACTCTGCCAATTTTGTAGTTTCTCAAATGCTTTACCCGTTTGCATTTTCGTGCCTTCTATTGATGGTAATATGAGCTCTGAAGGCGGAATTCGAAGCTGAAGTTGCTGCTTGCTTAACGCACGTTTGCGCTTTTCTTCTGCGATTATACCACTGCTTGTTGCCTGTCGATTACTTTCTGCTCCTCATCTCGCTGCTGTGCTATACAACAAATGACAAATAACTAGATGCATTGTAATAGATTATGTCTACAACTTAATCGCCTTGGATAAATGATGACACTGTTTCTCAGCACTCCTCACGTTTCCCCATTGTATTGCTATTGATGTTGTTGTTGTTAGCGACGTTGCTGCTGCTCATACCGCAGCCTTTGATAGTAAATATTTCGCTTATTATTTGCAAATACTGTTGTTGGCAGGATGAACGGAAGGAATGTTTTTGCAGTGTGTGTTTTTTTTTGTTATTTGAGATTCTTGGTAGCTTATAAAAATATTCTACATACGCATTTCCTTATGTATGTATATACATATGTATATAGTTATATATGGATGTATATCTTGGCATTCACACTTCTTGTGCAGAAGAGATAATTCTATGGTTGATTATATGCACTTTTTTAGCTATCAAATACTCTTACTTACATACTATGTAGTACTTAAACGAAAATGGACGTATTGATTGTTTGTTACTGTGACGAGCGATTCAGGCACTTGTTTGTAAAATGCCACCGCTGCCGCCGCCACCGCATGTGCTACAGTTTCTTCACCTGAACTTATACATTAATATTAACGTTAACCCAAGCAGTGATACGATTAGCGAGATGGCGGCTTGCAATCCAGGCGCGCCAGCCAAACGGCAGTGGAATGTATCGTAACGTGATTGCTGATCGGCTACGATGTTTTGGTATTCAGCTTCTACCAGTTGACCGTCGTAGTAGGTGATCGGATCTTCGAAGGGGTATTCGTAGCCTTGTAGACATTCACATTTGTAACCACCTGTTTCATAGCCACGACCCATAATGGGTACACACTGCAAGCGGGTTAATGGAAAAATGTATATTAGGTGGGATAGAAGAGTAATTATTGAGCAAATAAAGGTATACAATTTTATTTCCTGCATTAGGAGGACTACACATTTTCAGGTATAATTTGAACTTACATATGACGTTCGGTCATCACATTTGTGCGTGTTTTTGAAAGCGTTGGGTTCAAAGAACCAATCGGGGCACTGATTAATGTCCAATTGCAACATATCCATCGAAACGGCAACCACACCCCTAAAAAATGACAAATGTTACATTTTAATTGCATTATAAGAGTATTCAATTGAACGCGCATACAACGCATAATTCCTGACCCATATAATCGCTAATTGTTATTGAAATTAGCTGAATGCTTTGCCCCGAATTTCTATAGTACACTTGCACAAACGGTGCAGTGACTTTCAAAGCCACAAACAAAACATATGAATAATTCATTTTTCAAAAGGATACACATCTATGTACTACATACAAGCATGCATTGTAAAAAAATCCTTGCACAACAACAATTTCATGCAAACTCGTCATAACAAATAAAACCAAATCCGGTTGTCCTGCTCTGTGCCAAATTATGTATGTATATCTTTTTCTATGATTCTACTTCCACTTACTTGAATTCCAGTTTCACTTTAAGGCTATCCCAGCCAAAAAAGGGTGCCGCATAGGTCACGAGCCACTTCTTCACATAGCCATCACAATCGAATTGCGGTTGTGTCCAAAAGCCGTGCTTCAGGTTTGCCGCACGATACGAATTCGGGTAGTGTTCGTATTTTTGCATATATTCACCTGTTTCGTTGTGACGCAACTTCATTTTCATATAGAACGTTTCTAGGTCATCAAAGTTGGCGGACCAACGTTGTTTCAAAAACTTGAAATACTTCTTCTCCGTATATATTTCGTGCGTTTTGTTCAGACGTGCTAAGTCTTCGACTTTAAATTTGCGTGTATTCAATTCGGTTTTGTACGCGTATGGTGCAAAATAGGTGCGGTTGGTGAATTTGTTGCGTTCCCAAAACATGGCAGCCGACCAGACCTTTGTGTCGCCCAAGACAATGGCCAGTGTCTCGCCGATCATTTGATCTTCGGTCAGCGGTTTGTCGGCCACACGTTTGCCGGTGTACACCTCGTTAGGATCAGAAATCTATGGAGGGAAGAGAATGGGGAAGAGAGCATGAATAAGTAGATAAATAGTAAATTTGCTGTAGATGTGTGATAGCTTTCATGGTAGACGCAATAAATGTGTGTAGGGCAGTTGGATGTGAGTGAAACTAGTTCGATTGGACCTTATGGCTGCGTACAAATGCGATGTCTAACATTCTAATTTTTGTCTTTCCTTGTGCTTTTATTTGCATAACATGTTGATCCTTAGGATCTCTTTTTGTTTTTGTTTCTAATATACAAAAATGCAGGTTTTGGTTAATTTTTATCTGTATTTATACTCATTTACGCTTTCAACAACATCATTTGTTTCGCCAACTTGTGCAAATAAAATTATGATAAACATGTTTTTCTGGAATTATTATTATTTCTTGCACTAATGATTTTAGCATTTCAATGATGTTGCTTTGACACTGAATATTTAATTTTATGAACTTTTCAAGGCGACAATATGCTTGTGGCTACGCCGGAAATTTGAGCAACTTGAATTAGGCGTGGAAAATCATAGTTCACACTTGAAGGAATATTTGTAGAATTTAATGAGGCTCGCTAGGTAATGCAGAATTATTAGTTAAGCGAACAGCTGTTGTGTAACGTATATTTGAAACCTGTTATTTTACGGTATAAAATGAGGAAATGACTAAACTTTTAAAGATGAAAAAATGAGCAAATGCTTTGAAAAAATCGTCCAATCTTTAAAGTTTTACAGAAATACTAAGAGATTATATATTGAAACTTGCGATTATTATTATAAAAGTCGTAAAATTAGATAAGTACTGGGGAAGAAACTAGTTAAATATTAAAGGCAACACTTCATCTAATTCTGAATTTCTCAGAGAGTTTAGAACAGCTTTTGGAAGTATGGAGTATATTAGCTCATCTTTTGGCGACCTTGAGGCTGGACTCCTCTTTTCTTGAAACGGCCTTGTACTCAAGTATTGTAGATATTAAACTGCGTGGTAAAAGTGATATATATAGATCATTTAGCCAGTTCTCTAGGATAGGTTAGGTTGGGAGTGCGTGTGTGGCATATTCCATACTTTCACTCGGAGACAGATTTGTCCGTTTTGAGTGCCCTTTTTTTTGGGTGTCGAGGGAGACACGTACCTAAATCAAAAAAGTTGCTTTAATTCATTACTTTACTAAAGCAATTACTATCCCTGATGAAGCCGAGGAGATCCAACAGTTCCGCATCGGCTACTTCGCCCAGACTATTGAAGAAGGGGGAACCCAAATGGTTGAGTCGCTTCGTCTGTTGACCTGGACATCGACACAGATAGTGGCCAATTGACTCTTCCTCATCCTCATCATGGCAGCCTCTGCAGAGAGTACTTGTTGGTATTCGCCACCGTTGACGCCTTGGTGCTATAGTTGTGTCCTATGTTGATGCCGGTAAGGACTTCTGTGGTTGTTGTTGTTTTTGTAGCAGCATACAAATTCCCCAAAGACTTTTTGGGGAGTGTTGCTGGAGTGACAGTCCTTGGCCAGATATAAATCTGGGTCGTTCCGGTTACGTAGACCCGACTGTCGTGGGAACGGACTTCTGTGGTCTCACAGTCCTCCCGTTTGTTCCACAAGTCATTCGTCATGGCCACGGTGTACTCATTCATTTTCTTAACGTGATCATTAAACGGTAGTAGTACGGACCTATTCGCTTCTTCTATTGGCTTCTCTGAGCAGCATCTGGTCATCTCATTCCCTTCGATATTGCTATGTCCGGGAACACAGTACAGATGTCCCTCTACAGCTCAGTGACGCTAGCGTGGTGCGAAATTTCCATACAATTCCCGATTTCACTCTTTTAGACCCTATTGCCTTCAGTGCCAGTTTTACTAACTTCCCAGAAGATAATTTAGGTAGGCCTTCTTAAGTAAAGCCATTCTAAGAGGCCTACACAAAAAGGGCTGAAAAAAGTGCTTCCTTGCATACCTACTAGAAGGGCTTATTCATTTACAATTATAAAAGAATTTCAATAAACATTTTAAGTTGCAACAAGACATATTTGATATAAAC
>NW_016173679.1:0-8213 GCF_001687245.7 Rhagoletis zephyria
TATTTTTCGTCATATTTTCGGAATTTATAGTCGGATCATGAAGTATAATAAATCGAGGTGTCATCGAAAAATGTAAACCAAGCCTAGAAAAATTCCACAAATTTTTAACTAAATTTCGAGCTTTTTAACCTGACTTTTTATAAATATTTTGGGTATGCACTTAACAGGCTTATAAAATTTCAGTAAAATAAAAATTTTCGCTTGAAATACATTGTAAATATCAACAACAAAACACCATTCATCCATTTTTGACCGCCACTGTATATAAATAAGTATCTTTGGTTTTTGGGGGTTTTATACAACTTCTTAAGTTTCGAAAATTTTCACTAATTAAGCTCATTGGCCTAATCTTCCGGCTGGCTGGCCTCAGCGCTGCAGAATAGCCACCAACGTCGACAATGTCGCTAACATCGACATACATATGTATGTATGTATGTATATAAACTTAAAAACAAGAAAACCTAAAGCATCGAAACCATGATAAGACAACAACATACCCATTTGCCGCATCTTGAATTTCCTTCTGATCGGTACCGGCGATTGTGTTGCGTCGCTTGCCGCGTACTCGCCGCGAACGTGAACGTCGGCTCACCGTTTGAACATCATCGTTCAGATTATTCGTCTCGGCCATGTTGCCGGTGTAGCAACCGGTTGTGGATTTGCGCGCCGCACACATGCGCTGGAAACGTTTGCCCGATGTGTCCACCGAGATCACTTCGGCGGGATACCTAGTTGAAGGAGAGATGAAAAAAGAATACAGAAAATAAGCAAATTGTTGGCATTGAGGATCATCTCATGGTTCTACAGCATTTGCACAGGAAAGAAGTATGTAAGTACATAAGTGGTAGACTACTAAAATTGGATAAACAAAAGCCGCCATACATTCGCCAACAGTTAGCGACTAGCGAAGCGAACGAAATCAATGCGGTACAACCAAACTTGCCAACGTCCATCACTAACTACTACTATTTGCTACAAAGATATCGTTTTTGTTGCTTTCGCATAAAAAATTTGCGTTAAACGAGCTTAACTAAAACATAGCGAGCAGAGAAGTGGCGAATCGAAAGCGGCTAATAAAATTGCATTCTAAATAGTCGATCAAAGGGGCGTTCAACAGCAGCGGTGGTGGTGCAACTGCGGTAGCCCGTTTCACGATCAGCAATTGAATGGGGCAGCGTTTTAAAGTCGAGGTCGTAGTTGTTTTTAGTTCTTCTCGTTCTCATAGTGTGGTGGGTTAGCTTAGTATTACACGTACATAGTATTTTTTTAAGTTTTTAATTTTTTAGTTTGCTGTGTTGTCTTCTTACCCGGTTGGAATGGATAATTTAGAGGTTAATTGCATTCAAAGCCATTAAAATAGATCACGAAGTTATCTTATTAATTTTCATTGGACTATGCGGTAATTTCCAACGATATTGTACAAATATCTTTACAAGTATGTATGTATAAACGTATGTGCGTATGTATGCATGTATGGGTGTGCAACTACACTGAATGATGTAAGTTTTTTTCCTAGGTTCCTGTTCAGGGTTATAATTCTTATAAGGGCAATTAAAATGCTACTTAAATTGCGATTGAAGATGAAATTGACCATCTCTTATTGCCTGAAATTTTTGAATTTGAAGTTTTCCAGGGAATTAATACAAAATAGTCAAGCTTTGTAATAAGTAGAGGAAATTTTTGCATGGATTTTCCTTTAATTGTTTTAAATAACATATATCTATCGATACGTATGTATATATGTATATACAATATATCAAAAGATCCCATCGATCTAAGTGCAGGTGTCAAAGGTCCAAATAAACCATTATTTGCGAAAATATTGTTAGCGGCCACTTTCAGCCTTATTAACAAAAACAAAGTTGTTCGAGTCAAGCAAAAAATCCCGGTGGTATATTTAGGCACGGTTGTGTCCTGTATATATATGTATTTATATACCCTCAGTTTATTAACATAACGAAATTTTCACGCCTAGGTAAAATTTTGAGTAAACAAAATTTATCGTTGCATCGGGCATTTTCGAAATATTTCTAACTGAAACCAATAGTTTCTAATTTCACTTCTTTAGCTTGGTAGACATTTCTAAAGGGTCGCATCATTTCAAAAACTTATATAAATCGAGAATAGTGACACAAGTTTTACCTCAATGAGCATTTATTCGCCTTTAAATTAAATTCGGACACGGGATTTAGATTCAGCGCAAAAAATTGCATAGGAAATAGATAGTCTAGGATCTGGGATTTTCCATAATTTTGTTGGCCTGTGTTATTAGTGCAACACCCCAGGATACTTGATAAGCGTAAAAAATAAATAGTTATCTGTGCAATAGAGCTCTTTCTTATAGGAGTGCTACAAAGGTGTTCCTCAAGATTCCGTCTTTGGTCCGTTGCTGTGGATCATTGCCTACGATGGAGTCTCACGCCTGCCTGTTCCAAAAGGTCTTTAAATAATTAGCTATGTATGTATATGATATTGCGCTAACTGTCATAGCGGAAGTTATGCTGCTAACTTGGTCGATGAATGGCTTAAGGTTAAAGGTTGGTAGCTGACTATTCAGAAAACTGAAGGTGTAGATTCTTTTAACAAGAAGGGAGAAAAATGTGGAACTGAATGCAAGTGTGTATGTAGCTGAGACCATCCCAGCAGTAAGATACTTAGGTGTGATGATGTATGCTAGGTTATCATACTTAATATACATTGAAACGGTCAGTAAAAAAGGCTGCTTGTTTGCTGGTATAATGCCTGCGCACCTATTTGACGTCCCGTTTCAAAGGCAGATTCCTCTCTAAACACGAGACCGCGGCCGAACTCCAAAAAAGATCCACCTAATGGAAATAACGGCTGGTCGCTGGACTTTTAGACTCATTGCGAGTATCAAAACCTAGCTAATCAGATTACAGGGCGAAGTAAATTTTTATATTACCCAACTTCTGAGTGGGCATGGTTGTTTCAGACAGTATTTCTGTAAGGCCATGTTGATACAATATCATTTGGTTAATGTGTAGTATACCGGAAACTGCCGAGTATATATTCTTTATTGCCCGTATTTTTCGGCCAAAAGCAACGAATTAAAGAATTTGAATCTGGGTAATCCGAGCGCTGAAAATTTGGTATTTGGCCTGGGCTGTAGTGAAATCCTTTAGTAAAGAAACAATGATGAGAGAAGATAGGCTTTCCTCGAAGCGCATTCGGCAGAACACTCCCCCTCTCTGATAAAATGCGAAAGCAGTCCCGGGGAGTCGGCTTCATCAAACAAAAAAAAACATAGATGAAAAATAGGCTCGTTGTGGTACTATATGGAGATGCCAATTCCTTTCGATGTTAAAAGGTCAATCGGGTACAACCCACTTTGTTTTTGCTATAAGCTTTGCTAAAGGCCCGTTACACACAGGCGAGATTTCGACAAGGTCTTGCAAAAATGGTTTACCGGGCTTACGCAATATGCTTTTGGTATAAAACATGCTGCACATTTTCTTTTCCATCCATGAACTGTACTATGACTTTCCTCACAGTTAAACTAGATAAAATGGGTTTCCAGCATGCTTTGGATAATTGAGATTTAGATCGTTAGATCTTCTTCTACTACTGTATTTGAATGTGGCCATTTGCATAGTTAGCCGTGCCCTGTCTTGTAATTCTTTAGTTTTGCAATTGCCCTCTGATATCCAGGCGTCGAGGCATTAATATTTCCGGCATAATATGGGACCATCTCATTTAGCGATACAGCGCATTCACTTTTGGCATTTATCGAGAGTCAACTAAAACCTTCGCCAGCACCCCTTCTTGAATACCGTCATCTGATACCCACTAGCTCGAGTTTACTCTTAGGAACTGTGATACTTTGGCTGTGGCTCCGATATGGTTATGCCCTAAGTAAAAAAAAAAACAAAAACATAAATATCCGGAATTAAACCCCATATTTTCACATGGCCAACTAAGGCAAATCATCGAATTTTCTCATCATTCAACTCCGTTGAAACTGCTCGTTTCCTTCGTCTACCGTTAGATAAAATTAAGATAGCTTCTAATAGGATTCTCTCATTTAGGCAGAGGTTAGTTAGATGCTACAAATGCAAAAATATTGTTCAGCTTTACATTTTTAATACCATCCTGCCTAGGAGCAAGCGTAGCATATGTATGCCCCAATTTTGGTGGGAATATTTCTATTTTTACTCAAGTTATCGTTTGTATGGGCGGCCGGTCAGAAAAACATGATGTGATTTATTTCATTTCTCTTGGCATTAAGTAATAGAAAACAATCGGATAGGCAGTGCGCCACTAGAATTATTGAACATGATCGTAAAACTAAAGCCGCCACAGGTGTTCAAAATTAGCGCAGCCGCAAAAGCGCCTTAGATTTAGAGAATCAAAGATATGGAAGCACGTCGAATGCGGCCATATATCGTTCGCAAGTGAATTGAAAATAGGACGACATAGCGAAATGAAGGCTTGACTTATGTATATCGCGACTCTGATCTTAAGTTCCAGATTCTTAAACGATTTCTGACATTGGCCTAAAGACGGAAAATGATGGTACTGATATCAACACCGCTGACTTAAAAATGGGAAACGGAGTTGGCGCGAGTCTTTATTGGGAGAACTTGCCGAGCAGTCAGTCATATCGCGTGACGACTGTAATATTTTTCTAGCGGATATATATGCTATAAAGAAAGCTACTTGTCTGGTGCCGAATAGTAATAGCTCATTTCCACCAAAAGATTAATTGCCGGGTAAGTTTTACGAATTTTAACACGGAGTGATAGGTAAGATTTTTTCTTTCTTATTGTCTATAATTTTTTTTTTGCAATAGGCAGTTAAACTTTAGGTGGAAATGGATATTAGGCTCTCACTATATTCGCTGGCAGCCAAAAGACCTTGAATGCGTTAAGGTCAGAAGTAGTAAAGTCAAGAATTGTTCGTAAATGTCGCGCATCGCTAACATCACTGGGTCAGTGTTCCAACGTTGACGTATTTCGGGTTAAAGAAAAGGAGCAATCGATTCACCATATTTTATGTCAATGCCCAGTCGAGGCGTCTAAGGCTCTTGCCATTTTGCTTATTTACTAACTTGGTGGTGATAATGGGAGTAAAACTGTTGCACCACCTCAATTCCATCTGGGACCGTAAAAGCTTTAATTGACACTATAATATTATTAGCTTTTATAGAAGGCATTCATAATGGACTAATATGCCTACGAGTTGCAGTATGAACGCTTCATATACGCCTTACTAACCAAACCCATTTGTTTTTGCGTGTGCCCCCAAAGGAATACTTCAATAGCTTTTGTTGGCAAATTTAACAAGCAAACATTTCCTATAATTTCTTTGTCATTGGCATATATTTATGTATGTATAATCATTCGTACCTATTCGCGTATATTTATCTATGCAAACAGTGAAATAAACTTTTTCACCCAGCTTTTTTCCAGCCACAAACTTAAGAGATTGTACTTCATGAAAAATCATAGTTTTTCACTTCGACTTACCTTAAAGCTATTATTTTACATTGTTCTTCGGGTGAAGGCAGTCGATGATTCAAAGGCACATCTTTATTTATATCATTAGGCAGTTGCGTATTGTCGCCAATTTGGCTGACATTTATGGCGTAGAGTGCGTCGACCGCATCGGCCGACAACACGGACGGAGATAGGGCGGGCGTCAATACCCCATTATCGCCGATCACCATCGAGGTGCTAATGGACGTGTCAACATGATGCATACAATCGGGTGTGACCGTCATGTCACCCAACGCTTCGCTGGAGGTCCACTTGCGGAGATCTTCAATGGCGGCGGGCTGGAAAAGAACAAAATAAAAATGATGTGTAGATGTAAATAAGGAAATGAAGTCAACTTAATTTGTAGAACTGGCAATATCAAGATTATATTAATTAATTGCAATTTTTCTTTTTAGAGCAAACATAGAAGGAGAAAACACGCGAATATAAATTGGCATACATATGTATGTATATTAGCAAGACGATTTGTCACATAAGACTTAAGTAATAAACAAACTAATGCGAAGGAGAAACTACATTTCTGCGCGAGCTTCTTAATTGCATACATATATACATATAAGGGTGTTCCAGAAAATAAGAGATAAGTTGTTTCTTCAAAGTTGGATATGCGGCGCGCCATCATTTCAATTCATATAAAAAATCTGCATGTTTTTCACACATATACGGGAGCTGCAGCGTATTAAATATACGTTTATAGTGTTTGATGCACTTTAAAGATGCAAACTTTATTCAGAACATTTTTCGTTTTTCTCTAAAGGGTGTCTTTGTCGTCAAGTTGAAGTACCGGTAGGCCCAAGAAAAGTGCTGTTGAACGAAAGCGAACGAAGCGGAAAAGGGGCTGAGTGGGTTCAATGGAATTACGTGAGGAGGTGATTTATGTCGATTGAGATCCCTTTACAAGCCAGACATATCGCCCGTTTAATAATATACAGACATATTTCAAAATTTATATTTTTGGGAAAACGCAATCAAAGTTTGAACAGTTCATACAATTTGTATACCAAAAGGCAGATGAAAAGACACGTAACTTCGCCATTTTTGAGAAATATAGTCATCTTTAAGGCTGTGCATATTCTCCTTACCAAACTTATTAATTGTATGTTTCAATCTCTAATAACTTAAATCTTAAATTATATCCCTATATTATTACACGTGCGATATGTTTTATTAATAAGATGCATTAAAATATTAAAATAGAAAAAAAACCGCCATTCGCCAAGGTATGCTGTCAAAAACTTTTTTGTTGAGGCTCTGTACTTTATTAACAAATTCACAAGAGATATACGTTTACCCTTGAGGAAGTGGCTTATACTACGGAGGTATAGTTTCAAAGGTTGTCTGAATGCAAGTCGATCATCCTCATCAAAGGCGTATGCAATGTAGATACATATTACGCCGTGAGATAATAACTTTCTCAGCACAAGAACTCGCGTGGAAATTATTTCAATCCGAATGCCAGCATTCTTTAAAATAGCCTCAAACTATAGGAGTTTAAAATATGGACATTTGGGCATCAATTCAGATAAGAATGCAAAAAAACTATAAATCTTATGTATGGTAGCTTTGGTATAACTTCGTAACCAACACTTCAACTTCAAGTCGGCAGGGGTTGTTGTCATTATACAGCAATAAAACTTGAATACATAAATGTTATTTATGTTATTTAGGTCAAAACGAAAAATTTTATTGGGAATGCGAATTGCGTTCGCGAAAAAAAAATCTGGGAGACCCTAATACTTAAATATTATTAGCAGGGAACGGATTTTTAGGACCTAAAAACCTATAAAAAAGGCAAAATAAAAAAGCGAAAAAGGCAGGAAAAGGCACTAGGTATTGCAAAAAAGGCAAAACAAAATAGCGAAAAAAGCCAGAAAAAAGGCAAAAAAAAAGTATTGAAAAAAAAGCAAAATAAGGCACTAAAAAAGACAGAAAATACGAAGAACAATCAAAAAATATATTTATTTTAGAAATGCTTATATTACAAGTAAAAAGAGAAAAACTATGAACTAGTTTCTTAATATGAAAAATTTGTACTTTAAGGGCCGGTTACTCAATGTCTGGTTAACGCTAATCTCCCGTTAAACATAGTTATCGACGTTACCGACTCCCTGTTGTATGCATGGAGTCGAAGACGTCGATAACGATGTTTAACCGCAGATTAGTGTTAACCAGACATTGAGTAACCGGCCCTGAATCTTTGACTATTTTATCCTTTCGAGTTTCTAACTCATAAAACTTTAATCTGTATAGTTGTAGTAACATTGAACCACAAGATGCATATTGAAGTCGAAGCAATTATCTTAAAAAAGGCAAAAAAGGCAAATATCTTAAAAAAGGCAAAAAAGGCAACTTCAAATGTGTATATATGGAATCAGGGAAAGCTAAATCGTGGACATTCTTAATCGAATATACTCTATCTCTTTAGCAGAAAAAAAGGCAATTTCCATAAAATCCGTTCCCTGATTATTAGGTATGCTTTTGTTGAATACTAGCTTATACCCGCGGGTTTCACCCCGCGCTTTTATACAAATATGAAAAATAATTTAATGATGTTAGATTTTATTTCTGTGCCCATTATTATTTATTAAGCGAGTTAAGGTATTTAGGCCGTTTAAAACTATGAAATTATAAAATCTCGTCTGCGCGCTAGGCATACGAAAGATATCAATCCCTCTAAGTTTACCTTAAAATGGTTCC